>NC_090742.1:10815563-10838063 GCF_036898095.1 Palaemon carinicauda
TATATATATATATACAGTATATATATATATATATATATATAAATATACATATATTAGTATATACGCATATGTATATGTATATCTTTCTGGTGTTCATAGTTTCGCTTGTATGTTATAAATTTCCTTAATTCCTTTCCTCGCTGGGCTATTTTTCCCTGTTAGAGCCCTTGGCCTTGCAACATCCTGCTTTTCAAACTTGGGTTGTAGCTTAGCTAGTAATAATAATAATAATAATAATAGTAATAATAATGCGTGCATATATACACAAATACATAAACCTACAGTAATTATCATGCATATACATACATATTTTCTTGCATACTGTCATCCTATACAATATATTATCCAAAAACTTCATCACTGGAAAGACGGCTGCATTCCTTGATAAAAGAACCAGAATTCTTGTTTATTCGCCAACTTTTTCTCTCTTTCATTTCCTTGCCCATTCAGAAGTTTCCCTTTTACGCCTTCGCATTCGTATTCATTCGAGAGAGAGAGAGAGAGAGAGAGAGAGAGAGAGAGAGAGAGAATAAGACAGAGACAGATACAGAAAGAGAGAAACAGAGAGAGAGAGAGACAGGATGAGAGAGAGAGATAGACAGGATGAGAGAGAGAGAGACAGACAGGATTAGAGAGACAGAGAAAGTCAGATACAGAAAGAGAGAAACAGAGAGAGACTGACAGGATGAGACACAGAGACAAAGAGTGAGATAGAGAGGAAGAGAGACATAGAGAGAGACAGAGATTTTAGCATCTCTTGTGTTACAAGAAAGACATATTTTGCTTACAGATTTTTTTTTACTGTTTTATTCTATTTTCATAACTAATATTTTTTCTATTTTTATTGAGAAGGAGAGAGAGAGAGAGAGAGAGAGAGAGAGAGAGAGAGATTTTAACATCCGTGTTACGAGAAAGACTTATTTTCATCACAGTTATTTTTTGTAGTTTTATTTTATTTTCATTACTGATATTTTTAGTCTTTTATTCCATTTTCATTTATCTTCAAATCGTTAATTTTCTTTATACTCTTCATCGACGTATTTTTAGTTTTTTTTTTTATGAAGTAAAAGCTTATAACTTCATTCTAGTAATGATAGCATTAGTAACAATAAAAGCAATAATACTAATTATAATCTTAATGACAATGATACTGTTAACTGATGAAAAAAGCATAGTGGAATAAAGGTAATTTTGTGTGCAAAATTCGTGTTTATTACTGTTAATTTTATATAGGTTGTCCGAAGTTTATCAAGACTGCTACTACTACTACTACTACTACTACTAAATATCCAACAGTTTTTCCATTATCTAATATATACCATAAAAATGAAAAACAGTTAACTGAAAATGCTATTCATATTTCGAGTCATAACTTCACTAAAACGGAAGTTGCTCATTAAAAACTTTTTATCCAACTATCAAATGGTAGTGTCAAATATTAATGCTTACATGCAACACATACAAATTAGGTGTGTGTGTGTGTGTGTGTGTGTGCGTGATTACCTGTAACTATCAACTGTAGCACTGCTTCATAAATTAAATTTCTAAATAGTTTTGTTATTAACTGAGGCAATTCCTCAAATCACATATGGGCTAACGTGGAACAACATATGTGCTAACTTAACGCCATCAGAAACAATGATGAAGAATTCTAATGCCAAAGATGCTGGTTGTAAGGAAGTGGAAGAAGATGTATGGCTGATAGGTAAGGTAAGGTAAGGTAGGTGAGGTGAGGTGAGGTAAGGTAAGGCAGGTGAGGTAAGGTAAGGTAAGTTAAGGTAAGGTAGGAGAGGTAAGGTAAAGTAAGGTTAGGTAGGTAAGGTAGGAGAGGTAAGGTAAGTTATGGTAGGAGATGTAAGGTAAGGTAAGTTTAGGTAGGAGAGGTAAGGTAAGAGAAGGTAAGTTAAGGTAAGGTTAGGTAAGGTGAGGTAAGCATGTGAAGAAAGTAACAATTTAACAGATAGTTGCTTTAATCAACATAATTTGTTTATATATGTTTATACAAGCTATAGGTCCCTTAACTGTGGGTAAATTAATCAACATTACCTGTTTATTAATGTTTATGCAAGCTATAGTCCCCTTAATGTACATGCACTGAAATATGCTACCTAAATAATGTATAAAGTATCATGTTAAACTCTCATTATCCTTAATTAAATGTGTGAATTTTTTTGTTGGAATTGTTTTCATGACGTGGGAAATCTGTGGGAGAAATTAAACCAATCTATGGGAATTTTTCAATTTTGAAAGTGGCAACTCTTCTTTCAAAGGACGATAGAAATAAAAGCTTATTTTTAGCCATATAAATGATTCTCTACAATGCAAAACTAGCCATTGTGTAACCACCTCCCCCCTATTTGGGTAAGCATTATACGGCTGTGTCACGTGACATAAAAGAATCTTGTCACCAAAATGCTCGTAATGGTTGACGGACTGGGAAATCTAATTATGTAAATTTACTTTGTATGGTGTACATTCTTTATACTATAAGAATAACAGATTTTCAAATTTCAGAGAGAGAGAGAGAGAGAGAGAGAGAGAGAGAGAGAGAGAGAGAGATATATATTATTTTGCTTTTCATTATAAAATATTTAGTCTCGCAACACTATGATTAATTATCTTACTAATATATATATATATATATATATACATACACATATATATATACATATATATATATATGTATATATGTATGCTCACATATATACACATACACATATATATGTATATATATGTATACATACATACATGTACACATATATACGCACAATATACAAACATATATATATATATATATATATAAATATATATACTGTATATATATATGTATATATATTTATATAAACATTTACACACATATGCACACATATACACATATACACACACACACACGATACACACACATATATATATATATATATATACATACATATACATATATACATATATATATATATATATATATACATATATATATATATATATATATTCATATATACACACTGAAATCAAACTATTACATTTCACTTTATAATCCAGAGCTTCATCCTCATTGATATCAACTATAAATCAATCAACTAATCATAAATACCAATAAAGATTCAAATTTTATATGATATAAACAACACTGAACATTTTTTATGTCTAGGGTAAATACTGTATTAGGGATAATACAGTTTGCCTTAAATATCTATATTTCCAATGATTTTTTCTAAAAGCGACTCCATAAAATGAAACAGTTTAAGTGATTTAAATGTGAATTTGCATTTACATTATTTCAGTCATGTTTCGTTTTTTCCATTGATATTTCGAAAATTCCTGCTTTTTAATCCTCCCAGAAAATATAGCTATTCGAAGTTTTTCATATACCTACTCTATACACACACACACACACACACACACATATATATATATATATATATAACTTATAATTATATATGTTATATGTATGTATATATATATATATATATATATTATATATAGATGTATATATATACTGTATATATGTGTATGTATATATATATATATATATATATACTGTATATATGTATATATATATATATATATATACATATATATATATATTATATATATGTTTGTGTGTGTGTGTGTGTGTGTGCGTAATCCTGGCCACAAAACTGGCGAAAAATGCAAATCTCAATCTAGATTCCGTATCTGGATCATCTCCAAAATTTAATGGGGCCGTCCATGACCTAAGATCTATCTGTTGTGAAAATTTCGTCAAAATCCGTCAAGTATTTTTTTATGTAAATAACCTACTTGGCGAAGGTAATAATAGTAAAATTAAGAGATAAATATAAATAAGACTATTGTGCGTAGAGCCGATACAACAATAAATTAACAACCAGATACAAAAGCTCTTAAGGTTGTGACTGCCTATATGATAACGTCCTTTACTGGTGAACGCCAGACTGGGATTCGAGTCCCGCTCAGACTCGTTAGTTCCTTTGGTAGCTGCAAACTGACTGTCCTTATGAGCTAAGGAGGGGGGGGGGTTGGGGGGAGCCTATAGGTCTACCTGCTGAGTCATCAGCAGCCATTGCCTGGACCTCCTTGGTCCTTGCTTTGGTGGAGAGGGGGCTTGGCCGCTGATCATATGTATATATGGTCAGTCTCTAGAGCATTGTCCTGCTTTATAGAGCAATGTTACTGTCCCTTACCTCTGCCATTCATCAGCGCCCTTTAAATGACTGGTCAACACAGAGGCACAATGGTGGTTAATTGAATGGGAATGATGCGCTCCAAAATATGCAGATTTTGTAAACATTTTAAAAATCTGAACTGGAAACATGTATTTTGTAACAACAGACGACAATGAAGCAGATTATTTCAGCTGAAGCTTTCAAAGAGTGGCTATGATTAGGAATGCGAATAGGACATCCACTTACCTCTTTATGTAGGGTTGAAAATAGTTACCAACGGAATGAACAGAGACTTCATTTCTGGTACTGCGAAGAAGTTGCAAATTCCAGCAAGTCGCCAAATCTGAAAAGAATGAAAACATTATGAAGAGGATCCCCGGTAGATATGCGTTCTAATTTCATTTAATAATAAAATTCATTCGGTGGATATAAATCATTTTAATACTAAATGTTTAATATAAAGGACCCCAGCTAGATATACGTTCTAACTTCACTTAATAATAAAATTCATTCAATGAATAAAAAATATTTTAATACTAAAAATTCAATATAAAGGACCCTCACTAAATATACGTTCTAACTTCATATAATAATAAAATTCATTCAATGAATATAAATAATTTCAATACTGAATATTTAATATAGCCTTTTGGGTGCTTAGTGATTTATCTAATTACTCCAGTATGTTCGTCATGGTCTCTGTAAGCTACACAGCTTTTCTTACATCGAACAGACCTAGATGTCTAACAACTATCAAGTTCAGAGTTATCTCTGAAGGTCAATGTTCCTTGGACTCTTGGACATGTGCCACATGTCAGAAAGTTCATGGTGGAACCCAAGAAGTGAAAGATCAGTGTCAGTTTGCGCATCTGGCAACACATTCAAATCATAACTCCCACCCAACCTTGCTATGTTACGCACCTACGATCGTAACCTAAACACTATCAAAGGTTTAAATGCCGTTCATGAATGGCAAGGGTAAGGGGCAGTGATACTACCCTGGCAAGCAGGACAATGCCCTTAAGACTGACCATATATCATATGATCAGCGCCCAAGCTCCCTTTCCACCCCAGCTAGGAACAAGGAGGGCCAGGCAATGGCAGCTGATGAATCAACAGATACACCTATAGGCACCCCCAAACCCGCCATCCTTAGCCCACAAGGATGGCGAGGTTGCACCAACCAAAGGAACTGACGAGTCTGAGCGGGACTCGAATCCCCCAGACTGGCAATCACCAGGCAAGGACGCTACTGAAGAGTTCCCCTGAAATCAGTATGAAGTCTTCGGTAAACGCACTTCTTCTTTCATGTTGGAAATCATTTCCACGTTACTTTACACGAAGATGCTGGGCTGCAAATACCTTGGAGGAGGGGCTAGAATGATCACGTCTCCCCAAATTAGGAGTCAAAGAACATGCAGACTGACACATTACTGGTCCTCTTGGTGTAGGAAAAGTTGCTACTTCGACCAGTTGTAAAGGAGCAGTTTGCGGTTTCTCACTGATTTTTAGCTAAAAATCGTCACTTACGAACAAAAGTGACAGCCAAGGCATGCTTATAGCAGTTATGGACATGAAAATTGGCAGAAACAGAGCTCATATACATCTAAATAACCTCTAAAAATTAAATTTTAATATATTTATTGGTATAACAATTATTGACTCCGCCCCCGAAAATATCAGCTGCTCCCCCCCCCACCCCACCTACCCTCGCTCCGAAATCTATGGTTAGGGAAGGGTTGGGTGTGATATCTTTAAAAATATTTTTGCATTTCATATAAGGTCACTCACTTCGTTCGCGATAATTAAAGACAAATTTCTGACTATATAAATTAAATATTTCTTTCCTGTCACGCTGAGCGTAATGCTAGATATATGACTAATCGGTCCCTCCCTGTTCCGCGAGTAGGTGGGAGAGGGAATAGTCATACCTTGGTGAGACGGGGTTCCCTTGAGATACACTCAGAAAC
Source organism: Palaemon carinicauda (assembly GCF_036898095.1). Lineage (NCBI taxonomy): Eukaryota > Metazoa > Arthropoda > Malacostraca > Decapoda > Palaemonidae > Palaemon > Palaemon carinicauda. The sequence goes on from NC_090742.1 coordinate 10,821,697, forward strand.
CAGAATCTCCCACAAATTGCCAACCAGCGGGTTGTAGTTAAGAAAGGGAACGTATGACTATTCGGCCTTTCCCCGTCATTTTTGACGGGTCGCATACACTAGTGATGATGATGTCTGTGTGTGCATATATATCTGAATATTTAGCCGTCATTTTTGACGGGTCGCATACGCAAGTGATGATGATTTCTATGTGTGTGCATATTTATCTAAATATTTAGCCGTCATTTTTGACGGGTAGCGTAGGCTACACTACTGATGATGATGATGATGATAATAATAATATTAAGCCACACTTCAAAATAGAGCCATTCTTCACTCCAAAACTCCCGAAGGAAAGGTTTATCGTTTCCCTTCTTGTATTGGAAGAGCCGGATGGAATATTGTGTCCTCCAACTTTTGCCGCTACGGGCCAAACTTTAGGGAAATTGGGCTCATAAAGAAGTTTGCGGCTTCTCGTAATGATACTCGTCATAATACCCAACGTTCTTACGGGGTTATTGACACCTGGGTAGCTTATTGGCGAACATGTTCAGGCTACCCATTTTTTTTTTTTTTTTTTTTTTTTGTGAAGAATAACTAAATTACCGCACTGTTTAAAATTTTAAAGGCCGCTCATGAATGGCAGATGCAAGGGACAGTGACATTGCCCTATCAAGCAGGATCATGGTCTTCCACTGTCTTGGGTTATAGTTCTCTTGCTTGAGGGTATATCATTCGTTCTTATTTGTCTGCCACTGTTTTTTTTCTAAGTTTTTATAGTTTATATAGGAAATATATATTTAATTTAATGTTGTTACTCCTCTTAAAATATTTTATTTTTCTTGTTTCCTTTCCTCACTGGGCTATTTTCCCTGTTGTAGGCCTTGTGCTTATAGCATCCTGCTTTTCCAACTAGGGCTGTAGCTTAGCAAGTAATAACAATGATAATAATGATGCCCTAGACGACTGACCATATTACATATGATCAGCGCCCAAGCTAGGACCAAAGAGTGCCAGGCAATGGCTGCTGATGACTCAGCAATTAGACCTATAGGCTCCCCCAAACCGGCCCCCATCCTTAGCTCACAAGGAGGGTGAGGTTGCAACGACCAAAGGAACTAACGACTCTGAGCAGGACTCAAACCTCAGTCTGTCAATCACCAGGCAAGGACGCTACCACTACGCCACCACAACCCTGTTTAGATATTTCATAATTTGCATCGTAGGTATAATGCATCAAAGGCGTTATATTGCTCTGCAGTTATTTACCTTTTATGTTGCCATAGCTAAACAGGAAAATTATTATACAAAGGCTACCTGTATTACACGCAGGAATAAGTATAAGGACATAAATTGCATTATACAAGAGATGACACAGAAAACATGCTATAAGGAATATTTATGTATTTGTTGATTATTACATGGCTAGGTTAGGTTAGGTAAGGTGGTTAAGGATATGGCTCTTAAGTTAAGTTAGGTTAGGTAAGGTGGTTATGGATACGGCTCCCAAGTTAGGTTAAGTAAGATGGTTAAGGATACAGCTCCTAGGCTAGGTTAGGTAAGGGGATTAAGGATACGGCTCCTAAGTTAAGTTAGGTAAGGGGATTAAGGATACGGCTCTTATGTTAAGTTAGGTAAAGGGGTTAAGGATACGTCTCCTATTTTAGGTTCGGTAGTGTTCTTTTGTTTTTCCCCTTTTAAAATATTTTCTTTTTTTTTTAGTCATAACTTAGGAAACTTTACGAACGGTGTGTCTCAACCACCTATAAAGGCTCAAAAATTATATGGCTTGTTTTTTTACCAAGAGCGGATCTGTCTTCTCATAAAATTCAAAGTTTATGAAAACTTTTCTTGCAGTAGGCCGCTTATGTTGGATAATGATGAAAATTTTGGTTGCTAAAAATATATTAAATAAAATGGGTAATATCCTTTTTATCATTAAAAGGAAAAATCCTTAGAATCTAGTAGGTTTTCTATTGTTTTTAATGAAATGTACACCACTTATTGAAAAGATGACACTAAATCTTTAATTGCATGCAAGTTTCTCACTACTTTCCTCAGTTCTAATGAAGTTCGTTTGATTGCTTGCTAATTGATGCTAAATCAATACCGTAATGTAACTTTTTTAATCGATGAATTGATTTATGCATTATTTGTCTATTTACCTATTTATTCATTAACAATCTTTAGTAATAACATGATAATTAATTAATTAAAACTTCCTACTAGCCAATATTCTGACTATTTAAAAAAAAAAATGCAATAAAACTTTAACTATGATTTTTATCGTTTTCTAAGTCTGATTTCTTTGCAAATTGCACGTTTATCCTACGTGTGCGCGCGTGTGTGTGTACGTACAGTATATATACTGTGATAAGCTGTAGTCGTTGAAAAAGAAAGCCTTTTGAGTTCTCTCTAGAATTTCTAGAGGGAGAATCTCCTAGAAAATGTTTCTCCCGGAAGAATCACTGGTGCTCAGCAGAATACCTGAGAGAGTTCGACTTCATATCTCAGATGATACCTTCCACCATTAAAAATTATTTTATGAACAAGTTGTGTTATAATAAACACACACATACACACACACACACACACACACACACATATATATATATATATATATATGTATATATATCTACATATATATATATATATATATAAATATATATATACTCGTATATATATATATATATATATATGTGTGTGTGTGTGTGCGTGTGTGTGTATGGATATGTATGTGTGTATATATATATACACATATATATACACGCACACACACACACATATATATATATACATATACAGTATATATACAGATATATATATATATATATATATAATTTATATATATGCTTGGAATGAATCACAGGAACACATAACATACATATACAGTAGATTGCACGGGGTCTATGTTTAAAGTTAAATGTTTTTTATCCTCAACTAAAATAATTGAACCTTGAGGTTATAATTTTGACTGTAATACCCCCCACGAGTCTCTCTCTCTCTCTCTCTCTCTCTCTCTCTCTCTCTCTCGTGCTTACATATGGAATAATAATCACATGGTCATTTGCACACAAATAACTGGAATATGATTAAAGATATATACGACAATAGTTAATGGGAATCCAATAGGTCAATGTCATAATATTAACCCCCCCTCTCTCTCTCTCTCTCTCTCTCTCTCTCTCTCTCTCTCTCTAAACGACAAAGAAACATCTGTTTCGAAGATGCAATATAATAGGAGGGAGGTTTGACTTTAATTTACGGTTTTATATCGGAAAAAGTAAACTTACTTTGACATAAATTCCAATAAATTATCGACTCCCAAAGGATAATTCCACATTACTAAAGGGCTATTCAGTTTCAGAATTTAGTTTCCAAGTTTCAAGTAGGTGTTGGAACTCGACACCTTATTGTTCGTGATTTTACGCAGATTTTAGGATGTGGAAACGACACAATTAGGCTTAGGGACTCATAATCTTCAAATGAACGTATAATTGAATATTCCATATAGGTTATATTGTCTTAATCCTTAATGGCACTCGCGCTGTTTCTCATAATTAACGTTAGTTTAGGATAACTTATGATTTTAAGGCGTCTGAGTAACCAATTTTGCTTTTATTTTCTTCAGTTTATTTGCTTTCAGGCTAGTATTCGAGAATACCGTTGTTCTCTAGTCTTGGGTAGTGACAGAGCCTACCACTGTCATGGGTTAGAGTTCTCTTGCTTGAGGGTACACTCGGACATACTTTTCCATCTTGTTTCCTTATTCCTTGTGATGGCTATTTAATATTGCTTTGTTATATAGATTAAAGTATGTTGGTTTATATCAAAACTGTCTCCTGCTCAATATTCATTGTTTATGGTGATTTTTGCATTGATCTCTCTGCAAACAAAAATTATCTTTGATTAACCATCTAGTTTAACTGGGCTCCACAAGGTACTAGAAGAGTTGGAAGAACCAGGCTTGCATGGCTGAGGACTATGTGGCGTGAGGTGAGGGATTGTGAATGGAGAAGTATTGAATTGAAAGCTCAAGACAGAGACGACTGGCGAAATCTAACCAAGGCTCTTTGCGTCAATAGGCGTGGGAGGAGATGATGATGATGATGATGGTGATGATGATGATGATGATGAAGAATCATCTAGTGTGGTATGTGTAGGCTACACGTTTAACCAAAATCAAATAAAATGCCTCACTTCACAAAGTGAGGTCTATAAGAGTTGTGAGAGCCTATAGGAAAAGTCCCTCTCTCGCAATCTGTTGAACGGGAGTTCGATGCCCCCTCAAGCTCTAGAATTTCAAGTAGTATCTTCGACCTCACTATCCTTGTGAGCTTGGGATGGGAGTTTGAGGGAGCCTATTGGTTTATCTGCTCGGTCATCCACAGCCATTACCTGGCCCGTCCTGGTTCTAGTTTTGGGTGGAGAGGGACTAGGGCGCTGATCATATGTATATATGGTCAGTATCTAGGACATTGTCCTATCCCTTTGCCTCTATCACTCATGATCGACCTTTAAACACAACAAAGAATTTTGGTGAGAATAACATTCTTGTCATAACTTTGAAAAGTTTGTAGGAAATATGAAAATAGTTAAAAGCAACTTTCTCGTCATCAATTAATTTGTTTATATAAAATAACATCCTTTATCTCATCTCTTATCTTATTCCATGATGTTTTCTGTTCCTTTTTCAATTACGCAATAATATTGATAGTTATAAAATAACACCTGCGGTAATAGTAATAACAATTATAATGGATATTAAAAATTCACATTTATACACGTATATTTTGAAAAAATAAAGGAGCTTTCTCACTTTTTACAAAGTGCCTCGTCAGCTGAAGTGTCAAAGCTCCTGTATTTTTTAAAAAATATACATCGTTTATAACTCGAATTTTAATACCCAAGATTGTTAGACACGGCATGTGTTTTATTATCATTATCATTACTTGCTAAGCTACAACCCTAGCTGGAAAAGCAGAATGTTATGAGCCCGAGGGCTCCAACGGGGAAAATAGCCCAGTGAGGAAAAGGAAACAAGAAAATTAATGTAATTAACAGCTAAAATAAAATATTTTAAGAACAGCAACATCATCATTAAAGGATTATGATAATAACAGCATTAGGAATGGAAAACATAGATGACATTACGACAATGTCTTTTCCAGGAGGGATTCCAAACTCAGGAGAAACTCAGAAGAGTTTCAGCTTCCAACGAGTGTCCCATTTCACTCTCCTAATCTTGCTAATGGCAACTTGATAGTGATTCGTTTTCTTTGAGCTGGTTTTTCACCAGACGAAAAGTATTGTTAACGAGGCAGTCTGCAATGGAAAGAACGGTCCTCCACCCTATTAAGTTTCTGGATAAGATACAGCTTTTGGATAAGATAGTTCTTGGATAAGATAGAGTTTCTGATACAGTTTCTGGATAAGATACAGTTTCTGGATAACAGTTTCTGGATAAGATAGTTTCTAGATAAAAGATATTCGCATGTTATCCCATGATTTGAGTTTCACATCCTATGAATTAGAAGAATTAATATTGCAAGATGCTGTTAGTTCTGATACAAATCACCTAAACTTATTCAATGTCGAATTTCAAACAACTTTTTTGAAGGTTTAAAGTTCGCTCGTGATTGGCAGAAGCAAGGGACAGTTACATTGCCCTAACAAGCAGGACAATGCCCTAGAGACTGACCATATATGCATATGTTCAGCGCCCAAGCCACCTCTTCAACAAACTATGACCAGGGCGGGCAAGGCAATGACTGCTGATGACCTCAGCTGGTAGACGTATTAGCTCTCACAAGAATAGTGAAGTTGCACACGCTGATGAAACTAACGAGTTTCAGCGGGATTCGAACCCAAGTCTAGCGATCACCAGGCAGGGACGCTCCACCAAAGTTTCGATATCTAAACATATACTGTATCAAGACAATATCTAGAACAAGAATTAGTTCTATATGATATACTATAGTCAATTCTTTTTAGTGAGGCAGATTTGCACTGAGTCGCAGGGGTGCCCTTTTAGCTCGGAAAAGTTTCCTGCTCGATGATTGGTTGGACAAGATAATTCTAACCAATCAGATAGCCGAAAACTTTTCCGAGCTAAAAGGGCACCGCTGCGAGTTAGTGCAAGTGTATCTCATTAAAAAAATGAGTATAGTTTTCCCTGCTTTGGTTAGCAAAACATTATCAACGGGTCGAACGTACTTCGGTTCTTCCTCAAACCGAACTGCCTGTTTGATAAAAGGGTTTTTGATTCTAGATGCCACAAATGTCTTTTGTTCATCATTCTCTCAATAGTTTGCATATGCAAGTTGTTAAGACTATAGGCTTATAACTTGACAAATTTTGGATCTTTACCAGACTCGTTGTTATTATTATTATTATTATTATTATTATTACAAGCTAGGCTATTACCATAGTTGGAAAAGCAAGATGGTATAAGCCCTTGGGCTCCAACGAGGAAAAAATAGCCCAGTAACGAAAGGAAATAAGGAAAAAAATAAACTACAAGAGAAATATGAATAATCAAAATAAAATATTTCAAGAATAGTAACATTAAATTAGATCCTTTACATATGAACTATAAAAACTTCAAAAAAATCAAGAGGAAGAGAAAATAGATAGAACAGCATAGCCAAGTGTACCCTCAAGCAAGAGAACTCTAACCCAAGACAGTGGAAGACCATGGTACAGGGGCTATGGATCTACCTAATACCAGAGAACAATGGTTCGATTTTGGAGTGTCCTCCTAGAAGAGCTGCTTACCATAGCTAGAGTGTCTACTCTTACCAAGAGGAAAGTAGCCACTGAGCAATTACAGTGCAGTATTTAACCCCTTGAGCTAAGAAGAATTGTTTGGAAATCTCAGTGTTGTCAGGTGTATGAGGGCAGAGGGGAATGTAGTAATAATGGACCCGCCCTATTCGGTGTATGTGCAGGCAAAGATTAATTACGCCTTAAATAGAGAGAGGGATCCAATGCACTATAGTACTGTCTGGACAGTCAAAGGACCCAATAACTCTCTAGTGGTGGTATCTCAAAGGGTGCCTAGTGCCCCAGCCAACCTATCTGGGAATTATATTTGAAATATGTAAATGTATTTCTTTATTGATGGCATTAAGTTTTCCCTTTGGAATATGATTCTTTGGCAAACTTTGGCACTAGGTCTATAGATTCTTTCTGTTTCTAAGGCCAGTTTAAAAGGGATACTGAGAAAACTGCTAACGAACGCATTTTGTTTTAATAAATATACTGGAACTTCTAACAAACAAATTAAAGCACCAACGTGTCATACTGAAGTAAAAGATAGAGATAAATAAAAGAATAAGCAAATACACTTTCCTCGACTACCTGTGAATACAAGGAACTGAAAAAGGGAACCGAGAAATAATGGAAGCAGTAATACTGAAAGAAATTGTGGTTTCCTGACATTCCCTGAAAGTGCTTCCCTCGTATTCTTGCAGTAAGCACACAATTTCTAAGATAATTTTCGTTGGGTTCGTCTTTCTTCATCCTACACAGAAGAAGAAAAATGTAGTTTCAAAGGAAGTCGAATTTACATACTTCGTCATTCATGGAGCGTTGGACTAAAACCCATTTCCCGCAAAATCTTCTTAAGATGGGCTAGTGTCTGCGATGTCCTTTTGTTTTCAAGCTGCCAATGGACTCTTCGCTGCTGGGAGGAAGGACGCTGGTGACTGGTACAACACGTGAACATACGCTACCGGGGGTCTAAGCGATGTTAGGCAGGGCAGCTGATCGGGATTACGGTCTACCCTAAAGCTAAGGCAAAGTCCTTCAAAAGAAGGCAAACGTGCTTGCCCATACAAAAAAGAACACGTTTTGAGAGAGAGAGAGAGAGAGAGAGAGAGGAGAGAGAGAGAGAGAGGGGGGGGGGGGGAGATTAAATTATACGTAGAAGATCCCAACAATTAATATCTGCAATTTTAAAAGAGCATCTTCCTCTAATTGGAAAACGTCACTGACTGGAGATTTGCCGGACTGGGGTTCGAGTCCCGCTCAAGCTCGGTAGTTTCTTGTAGTGTCTCCAAACTCACCACTAATATTCCTTAATTTTCTCCAGTTCCTTAATAAGCCTATACTAACTCGTGTTTTTTAGTTTTCTCCACTTCCTAAGTAGGTCTATAATCACTCGTGTTCCTTAGTTTTTCTTTATTCCTAAGTAGGTCTATATGCAATTGTTTTCCTTGGTTTTCCTCTACTTCCTAAGTAGGCCTATAATCACTCGTGTTCGTCTGTTTTTCTCATTTTCTCAAGTTGGTCTATACCATTTTTTCCCTTAGTTTTTCTCCTCTTCCTAAGTAGGCCTATACTCGTTTTTCTTATTTTTTTTTTCCTTTTCCTAAGTAGGGCTATGCCCTCATGCTTTCCTTAGTTTTCCTCCATTTCCTAAGTAGGCCTATACGCACCCGTGTCCCTGAGTGTGTCTCCACTTCCGAAGTAGGCCTACACTCATTCGTTTTCCTCAGTTCATCTTAATTCATCCTTCAACATTGAAAATATTCCATTATTTGCCTTTCCAATCGTTAAAATCTCCCACAATGAGGTCCTCTCCTCCTCTTCCGACGACCCCTATCAAAAGGGGAAGAAAACTGCCCCCGTCCAAAATACAATACGTTATTAGAAAGTAGGTGACAGCTGTAACTGATAGGCAAAGTTTGTCGCTTTGGCCAACGGCAGAGTCACTCTTCTGGAGAAGTTTATTTCCGGAATCAGAGAAAAAGAAGCCAGAAATGTTCACCAGTTTCAGTCCTCCCAGATACGGAAAGTCAAGATAACATAAGACGGGAAAAATAACCTGATTTTTATCTTTTCTTGATTTGTAAAGAGTCTGGTTTTCTTTTGGGTGTCATGGATATTAGGAATTGATTTTCCTTAGGTGTACTTGAATGTATTGGTCAAGTAAATATAGGGATTCTCTCTCTCTCTCTCTCTCTCCTCTCTCTCTCTCTCTTACATTTTGTCTTAAATAGCAAGAAAAAGTTGATGCAAGTCTTCATGTAAAACTTGCTCTCTCTCTCTCTCTCTCTCTCTCTCTCTCTCTCTCCCATTCAAACACCTGCACACACGCATACATTAGAAACGAAGAATATTGGATAACATATATAATGACGCCGGATTACTTACTATCGATATTCACTAATGGCTTCCTATTATAGATTCATGAAACATTAATCTAATTATCGGAATATTTCCCGGCTCTCTCTCTCTCTTTCTCTCTCTCTCTCTCTCTCTCTCTCTCTCTCTCTCTCGACTGGGCTCGTTATCTTTATCTTAATTGCATCAAAGTGTTTTTCGATATGTTAGTTATCTGTCCTGTCAAACGTTTGCCGAAATCCAGAAAGTATTAAGATTTTTTTATTATTATCATTATAATTATTATTAGTAGTAGTAGCTAAGCTACAACCCTAGTTGGAAAAGCATGACGCTATGAGCCAGAGGGGTCCACAGGGAAAAAATAGCCCAGTGCTTTTCCAATTAGGGTTGTAGCTTAGCTAATAATAATAATAATAATAATAATAATAATAATAATAATAATATAAAACCTTCCTTTCCAAGAGACTAGTTAGTACCCATTGTTTAAGTCTAATAACGTCCATGTTCTTTGAGGGACTGAGCTCGATTTGTTGATAGTTAAAATAGTCTTCGCCTCTACGTAGTAAACAGTACTGATAAGATCTATTATAGGACGAATGATTTAAGCATAAAATTGAACTCTAATCACTTTTATTATTTTCTATTTCTTATACATAGATAAAAGTGACAGTCTCATTGGTGCTATTATAGTATGCTATCTACCACCGATTTTGCTATCTACCACCCCTTTCTGAAATTTTGGAATTGGTTTATTATTTTGTTTATGAGACCCCAATTAACACTACCTTACAATTAACTGGGAAATCACCTAATACTGTCACTGATTGGTTTAATGTGTCTGGAAGTGTGTAGTGTGGTGGTTTCAATTGGAAAGTTCTGAGAAAAGGCGACGATGTATTTCCTGCTTTCTTGAATGATGCAAGATATGTTTACAAGCGGTAGTAGAATAAATTTTTGATTGAATATTTTTTATAGATTATTTTCTTTCAGTTTTGTAATATTTGATTTTTCATTTGATTAACTTGCTTGTAACATTATTGTATGATGAGCTTTGAATAATTTGTAAAAAAAAAAAAAGTTTCCCTACAAACTGCTTATAATTATGCACCCATGTTGTCCTGCCAATAAATATTATTGAAATATCATTAAAGTCCAATGAGGATAACTTACTGGTGGTAAGTAATCTGTTTGGTAATCCTCATCAAACGGGAGGATTAACATTGACGGTAGATAACATACTTTGTGGTAGATACCATACTATAGTAGAAATTCGACGGTAGATAGCATACTATAATAGCACCGTCTCATTTTATGAAAAACGTGATTCAATGTTTATTTGGATAATCCAGTACAGGCCACAAAATACAATTGGGAAAAAAAGGCTTTCTGACGGTATATAAAAATTTACATGTAAAGCTTTAAAACTTTTACTCGAATAGTCCAATACAACCACAAAATATAATTGTGAAAAATGTTTTTTTGACTGTATATAGACATTTACATGCACAACTATCGCTCTATATCTGTATAGCCTTCTTTTTCTATAGTGATAGAATTGAAACCTATATCTTGAAAAAAAAAAAAATTTAGATGGAGAGTAGAGGAAATAAATTCCCTCTAAGAAACATTTAACAAAACTAAAGTAACGATATTCATTATTATTGCAAATAGATAGATTTCATAAACCTGCGAATAAATATTTATGACTATTAAGTAAATACAATATGTTATAAGAGAATTTAAATAACTTTTTTTTAGATCATTATTAAAAGTACATTAGAGGCCATATATTTAAGGAGAAATATTCGAAAAAATATTAATTGTTGTTGAAAATAGAAAGATTTAATAGACCTGTGAATGAATATTTATGACTATCAAGTAAATAAAATAATGTTATAAGAGAAATTAAATAGATATCAGATAAAATTTTGCAAATCCATTTTACGGTAACTTGAACAATCTTGCGATAATTTTTTTTAGATTTACTGCATTTGTTTAATATTCATATTATCGTCATTATCATTATGACTTGCTAAGCTACAACCCTAGTTGGAAAAGCAGGATGCTATAGCCCAGGGGCTCCAACAGGGAAAATAGCCCAGTGAGGAAAGGAAACAAGGAAAAAATAAAACATTTTGAAAACAGTAATAACAATGAAATACATATCCCCTTTATAAACTAAAAAAAACATTAACAAAACAAGAGAAATAAGATAGAATAGCGTGCCCGACTGTACCCTCATGCAAGAGAACTCCAAAGTGCAAACACACACCAGACTACTTGATATTCGTGAAGAGTAGAACCCTTCACCAATAAAGCGATTAGCATAAATAGAAGGTTTGGACATCTGTTGACCTCCAAGCTGAGTCTGGGAGGACGTGAGCGGCATGAGACTATGGGGGGGAAAATGGGTAAACAACAATAAAGATGATAAAAGAAGGAGGAAAAGAAAGACAACTGCCGGATTTATAAAGGTGTACCTGCCCTGATTGTGAATACTGATCAGAGACTCTCTCTCTCTCTCTCTCTCTCCTCTCTCTCTCTCTCTAAAAAAATACAGGTCTTCTTCTGTTGGCTAGTCTATCTGGGTGCTAATCTCTCTCTCTCTCTCTCTCTCTCTCTCTCTCTCTCTCTCTCTTAAAATGATACATCTCTTTTCTGTCGGTTAGTCTGTCTAGAGACAGATAATTATATAAGAGAGAATTATATAAGTTAGAAATTTGATAATAAATAGTTTTTGTCCTAAGGCGAAATTTTGCTGGATTACAGAGTAAAATTTCGATCCCATCACAGAAAAGAAATTACCCAGTTCTCATTATTTACTTTATTGTCCGCATATTAATTATGAGGTTTGCATACAGGATACGCAAGTGTATCGATTATCGTATATAGGCCTAAGCTTTTGCTTCGTCACAATGCTAAAGGAACTTCTGACAATTTCTAAACACCCTCGCTGTCTAATAAGGGAAGTGTATACATTATCGTACATCATCATCATCATCATCATCTCCTCCTCCTACACCTATTGACGCCCAGGGCCTCGGTTAGATTTCGCCAGTCATTTGTCGGCCTAAGCTTTTGCTTCATCCCAAACTTGTGACAATACCTATACTCCTTTTCTGATAATCTCCTCTTCTGGTATCTTCTCTATCATTCAAAAGTTTAGTTCTTTCCTTTTCAACCTGAAAGAAGAGAAAACACCATTGAGAAATGTATCTATTTCATGGTATTTACTCTTCATGAATAAGTTTGCAACTCGACAAATATCCCCATGGACTTGGATTAAAGCTCTCAATCCGCGTAAGTCCTGCAGATTTCATGGACTGTTGCATTTCGTATTTATCACGACTCCATAAACTCTTTTTCCATCCTTGATTATTGTTTCCTCTTTATCAGTTCTCAAGTTCGTGGTTCATTCTTTCATTTATTGGTTTGTTTTCAGTGACATTTTTCGTCTTCATTCTTTCTTTTTGTGGTTTTTAAGCCAGTCTGATTAAAGTGATTATTAATCTGTTGACACCAACTTCTTGCAGTAGTATTTTTCTTTAATTCTTTATATATATATATATATATATATGCATATATATACATATACATATATGCATATACATACATACATACATATATATATATATATATATATATTTATACACATAAATACACTCACAGACACACAAACACACACACACACACACACACATATATATATATATATATATATAATGTACACAGTATATATATATATATATATATGTGTGTGTGTGTGTGTATATATATGAACACTGACAGTTATAATCAAATCTCCTGGAAAGCGGAAACTCTTGATAGAGGGAACCAATAAAATTTTCAAATCCTTATAAATTTACACACGAATGGCGAACCAACTAAAAAAATACTATATTCCATTACTCGATGGTGTAAATTGACCATGTCCGCATGTACTGTAGACAACGTAAAAAAATATTTATATTTTTATTTAACTGAATAAAAAAAATTTATAACCATTTTGGGATCTCGTCTGTATTCAAATGGGTTTTCCCTATAGAACTACTGTCACGTTTAAAAAGCTTCAATAACATTACCATTTTCTGAATCCGTTTTTTAAAATATCATTAAAATTGTCATTAAATCTCTGGTATTTCTTAGATAACCCTTAATACTACTACAATTTCCTAAATATGTCTAAATAAGCCTTAAATGTCATAGGATCTCTGATATTTCTAAGAGTACCCTTAATACCAATACGGTTTCCTAAAAATTGTCTGAACGAACCATAAAACTGTCATAAATTCTCTGATATTTCTTAGAGAACCCTTAACACCACTGCAGTTTCCTAAAAATTGTCTGAACGAACCATAAAACTGTCATAAATTCTCTATTTCTTAGAGAACCTTTAACACCACTACAGTTTCCTAAAAATGTCTAAATAAACCAAAAAAAAAAAAAAAAAAAAAAAAACTGTCATTTGATCTCTTAATTTTTTTCTAGAGGAATAAGAGAGAAAAAATAAAACAAGTTGGTGGTAATACATAAAAAAAAGTCCAAATAATACTATCACATGATCTCTGACTTTTCTTAGAGAAGTATAAAAGAAAAACAACAATAAAAGAAAGAAGATGCTGGTAATTCAACAAAATCTCAGTTGGCTCCTCTCCCAGAGATACTGTATTGGACAATAAATTTCTCCCCTCATCATTTACATTGCAAATATGGCGTTAGTACATTTTGATACTAATAGCATATAGGTCTCACGAGGTTTGGGAAGGAAATCAAGAAACGAGCAGTCAGTCAAGGATACATTTAGTATTTTAGGTTTCAACATTCTCTAAGTAATTCGGAATGAGTAGGAAGACTGACGAAAGAAACATGAAAAACGAAAATGTATGCTCGAATCTTGAAAAAATAAGAATATATATATATATATATATATATATACACATATATATAAATATATATATATATATATATATATATGAAAGGAGCTGTAGAGTGGAATCCATAAAAAATGAGATAATACGCAAAAATACAAGATCTGTAGTTATTATCTTAACAACCCTTTAGAAGAAAATCCTTAGAAAATTGGAAAATGCACAAAATTACAAGATCTGTAATTATCACTTAAAAAACACCTTAGAGTAAAATATCTATAAAAGAAAATAAAAAAATGTATAAAAATACAGGATCTGTAAGTGTTATTTTAACAGCCGCTTAGAGTAAAATCCCTAAAAATTAGGAGAATTTATTAAAATAAAAGCTCTGTAATGGTTATTTTAACAACCCCTAAAGGTAAATCCCTATATATATATATATATATATGTGTGTGTGTGTGTGTGTGTGTGTGCATGTATGTATGTATGTATGTATGTATATATAAATGCCGAAATTATTATTCTAACCACTTTGCCGGATAATCAATTTGACTTATTTCATAACTACCAAAGAAGTATATTGTAATTTGGTACATCCCTTACATTCAATTTAGGGGGGAAATATGTTACTCTTAGACTGGAGCAACATATTTGAAAGCCACTCATGAGTAGCAGAGGAAAAGGACTGGTCATTGGCGGCCTTGTAACGTCTTTAGAGATCCAACATGTATAAATTAGATCAGTGCCTGAGCCAGAACCAGGGAATAATTGATGATAACCTTATTCTTAGCTCATAAGGACAGTAAGGTACGACAAACATGTATACAAATGTATACATGTTTCCGTACGTAAATGGCAGAAAAAGAAGCGCAAAATATTACACCCCATTCTGCTTGAAAACCAATTTGACCTATTTAGATAACTGCCTGGAAGTGCCATAAAAGATTGACAGGGAGTGCCAGAAAGAGACAACGCACTAACAGGACTATGTAACTTTTTTCCTTCTAAGCACTCGCTTGAATATAGCTTCACTTCCGTTTAATTTGTCAGAGTAGTATTTTTCTGAATTTTTTTTTTCATCACTATTGTAACGTGGACTTGAGTAAACACTGCATAAAGAGACTGGATGAGAGTTTACTTGTTAGTCTTGTTTACTGGCTAGTTTTAACTATTGTTATTTTTTGCTGTCAAAGCAGTTCATAACAGCAAGCACGCCTGTCTATCTATCAATCTATCTTTCCGTTTACTATCTATTTATATGTATGTATATATATATACATATATATAAATATATATATATACATACATAAATATGTATATACATACATATATATATATATATATATATACATATATATGTATATATATATATATATATTTATATATATGTATATATATACATATATATATAAATATATATATATATATATATATACATACATAAATATGTATATACATACATACATATATATATACATATATATATATATATATATATACATATATATATATATATATATATAGTTATACCTATATATATATATATATATATATACATATATATACACAACAACAGCAAAAACAACAGCGATAAAAACAACTATTAGTAAATTAAATTATCGGTAGAAACTAGGAATAAACTTGGTATATCCTTTCAGTGAATCTATGAATAAGCTTTGGTGAATCATTGAATAGAATCTATGAATAATGTATGAATAACCTTTAGTAAATTATTTGCTAGAATCTATGAATAACTTTTGGCTAATCCTTGGATGGAACTTTAGAATAACCTTTCGTAACTCATTTATCAAAATCTATGAATAGCGTTTGGTAAATCATATGATTGAAACTATGAATAACCTTTGATAAATTATTTACTTTGATTAAGGAATAACCTTTGTTGAATCATTTGATTGAATCTATGGATAACCTTTGGCGATATCAGGCTGACAAATAAATTACCAATAAAACAAATTAATTGCTAATCGAACAAATAAATTTTCAATCGAACAAATCATTTCCAATCGAACAAATAAATTTCTAATCGAACAAATAAATAACAAATCAAACAAATAAATTTCCAATCGAACAAATAAATTTCCAATCGAACAAATAAATTTCTAATAGAACAAATAAATAACAAATCAAACAAATACATTTCCAATCAAACAAATAAATTTCCAATCGAACAAATAAATAACAAATCGAACAAATAAATTTCCAATCGAACAAATAAATTTCCAATCGAACAAGTAAATAACAAATCCAACAAATAAATAACAAATCGAACAAATAAATTGGCAATCGAATTAGTAAATGACTAATCAAACAAATGAATTACAAATCGAACAAATATGAAATATACTCTGATAAAAAGTAACTACTTTTGAA
>NC_090742.1:10840563-10860693 GCF_036898095.1 Palaemon carinicauda
GAGCAATGATATCATGTTTATTTACAAGCAAAGCGAGCCACGGCGGAGTAATGACCCTTTGAGATGCTACATATTACACACATAATAAGAACTTTGCCGATCAGACATGAGAGAGTATCTCCGTGTCAACCCCATCATTATTCCCTTTTCTCGGTGTATGCATTTGTATCATTTCCTTCGTTCCTCGTTTTCCTTCAAATGGCTTCTGTCAATTTATGCTGCTCACGTCCACCATCACTTTACCCCAAGGCTAACGCTCATCCTTCCCTCCTGTTCACAATACTTCCCTTGCTAAAAGCATTTCTCTTTCAGAATGCAGATTAGTCAGCTTTGTTGTTTCGTTATGATGAATGCTTCACAAAGAGAGAGAGAGAGAGAGAGAGAGAGAGAGAGAGAGAGAGAGACTCTAAATTTGGAGAGTAGGAGGGAGGGAGAGAGAGAGAGAGAGAGAGACTGTAAATTTGGAGAGTAGGAACGTTTTTGCCAAAGACATTCTAAATTTGGAGAGTAGGAACTTTTCTACAGGATATTTATATGCAACAAAATTCCGCTACATTCTGTGCAAGTTGATGACACTGCTTATATTATCATAGTTTTAATATACAAGATACTCGTCATGATTCAAGAAATGTCTAATTAATAAGAATAACAATTTCAAATTCCACAACCATCTGTAACCTCGAAGTACGATGTAAATAAAAGACCCAAAACCCCAAAAAAGGAAGAAATGAAGAATAATATATATATTATAAGACATATGTATGAATATATACACGATATATACAGTGAACCCTCGCTACTTCGCGGTTCGACCATCGCGGATTCACCACTTCGCGGATTTTTTTCATAACTCATGTATATACATATATTGCGGATTTTCCGGAAATATAAAAAATACCGCGATGTGACCGATGGTGCAAGATTGGAGAAAGTAAGGAAAATTGAATCATGATTGATTTTCAATATAAATGAAACTTTGAGGAGCAACAAAGATATCATTTGTTAGAGAGATAGAGGTAAGGAATGAGAAGTAGTGAAAAGTAGCCCACAGAGAGAGAGAGAGAGAGGTAGAGAGGTAGAGAGAGAGGTAGAGAGAGAGAGAGATAGGTAGAGAAAGAGAGAGAGAGAGAGAGAGAGAGAGAGAGAGAGAGAGAGAGAGAGGGGGGGGGGTTTAAATGTAATAAACAAAAAAATTTGATAGGTTATAACACATTGGTGCTTATGTAATATCAACTGTATACTGTAGACGGTTTGAATAAGTTAAGAAATGGTATAAACTATACTTTGTTAGTGTATTCGTACACACTCAAGAGCGGCAGCTAGATGACAGCTGATCTAATCACAGCCAAAAGTAAAACAAAAAGAAGTCAACAATACTTGATTTTTAAAACACACCCGAAATTTAAAAACAAAAGAACACGCTTTCTTAATGTGCAATTAACTATTTAAAGAGTGGCAATTTTCTAGAATAAAATGATATTTCCCAAAAAATAGTGGTTTGCTGATGAAATCGGATGCCGTATTTTTAGCTATGATTGAAATGGATGTAGACTCGGCCTAATTTTTTTGTTTCGTATTTAATTGACACTAAGAAAACTAATATTAGTTTCTTCATCTAAATGTAAGTATTGTATAACACGAAGAGAGAGAGAGAGAGAGAGAGAGAGAGAGAGAGAGAATGAATCAGCTGTTGTAATCAAATGGCGTGTTTTTGTTTCATGAGAATTTCATCGCCACGACTATAACAACAACATACTGTACTGAACTTTACAGTATTTTACAGACTACTGTAATATGATAAAGTAAAATATTTGTAATCTATTTTATATGAAATGGGGCTATTTTTTTTGTTTAAAATTTACATTTACGTATGTAAAACAACTCTCTCTCTCTCTCTCTCTCTCTCTCTCTCTCTCTCTCTCTCTCGTAGATTGTTTTCCTGCTTTGCTACGTATGTATGATTTTATATAGATAGGGTAAATAATATTTGTAATAACATATTTTATAAAAGCTTTTACTGTAATATCATTATTTATCACTTTCATCATGCGCGTTAAATTCCTTAGTTTGTTTACTGAGCGTACTTTATGACGCCGTCGTTTCAGGCGGCGTCATAAAGAAAAACATTTCATTTGGAAGTCCTAAGAAAAATTAAGTAAAACATTAGTAATAACCAAATCAACATACTGTACTGAATAATCAATATAATCGATGCAAAAACTAACCTATACACAAATGTGTAAATGCGTTTGTTTCTTCATAATAATCAGAGATAAACGTAAACAAAACATTGGTTGCCATTTTTTTATCGTGCTTTTTGGCGTGTTTAGGAAACGCATGATATAAAGTCGCCTTTAATATTTGTGCCTGTTTTAGTTTAGGGTACGTTAGTACATGCATTAAGTGTTCTGTACATTAAAAGGTAGTTTGTTAACAGTACTACGTACAAGGGAAGGTTTTAAAAGTCTGAATATACATGTTGAAATAAATAGGTAAATATGGTGTCACTACTTCGCGGATTTTCACCTATCGCGGAACCTATCTACCGCGATAAACGAGGGTTCACTGTATATATATATATATATATATACATATATATATATATATACTTTACATATATATATATAATATATATATATATATATATATACTGACGAACTAAGAAAGTTTGAGTGTAGACTGGCAGTAGAAGGACTTGACTGAGGCCTTTGCTGTGCAATGGACTAGTTACGGCTGATGATGATGATGATGATATACGGTATATACACTCACACACACAGATATATATATATATATATATATATAAGTATACATGTGTATATATACACATATACATATATTTGTATATATATATAATACATATAAACATAAATAAATATTTATATATATATATATATATATATATAGATATATATATATAGAAGGGGCTAGCGTTCAATCTCAAGTATGAGGTAGAATTTTTTTTCTATTTGAACACGATGTTATGTTGATATTTATCCATATATATATATATATATATATATACATAAATATATATACATATATATATACATATATATATATATATATATACAAATATCTCTCTAAATTCCCCTTTGCCAGTGGATAAAAGAATTACCTTTTGTCATACGTGACGACATGAGAGACGACCTTCCATTATATAATGTATCTTCTTTTACGTTCATTTTAAAACTTAACTCCTCCGTGAATACAACAATGCACAAAGGGAATAAGAAAGAACACACTCAAGGTATTCAATGGAAAGCAAAATCGTAAGACGTATAAAGAGGATCAAACAGGAATCCATATGAGGGTTTTAAACAAATGGAGATAAAATTGACATTCCACTCCTCCATGTCACAAGACATTCTCTCTCTCTCTCTCTCTCTCTCTCTCTCTCTCTCTCTCTCTCTCATATATTAAGCGTATGAGTGATTCTTGATTTTTTATTAATGCAAGCACACCATCTGTTTGGGATAACAGCTTATCTTATGTATTTATAAGTGCACATCTATCTATCTATCTATCTATCTATATATATATATATATATATATATAAGTGTGTTTGTGTGTTCATAAATCCTTATATTAAAAAAGAATTATTTTTAAGCAACAGGCAAATAGTGATATAATTCATTGAGTTTATTTCATGTGTTTGTATGTTAGCATTCAGGAATTCAATGAATGATAAGTGAAATTTAGGCTATGGTGCAGTTTTAGGAATTTCGTCCTTTAGTGACAACGATGGACTCACCAATGAGAATTTATGTACAAAGACATCATATTTAGATAGAAGGGGAGAATTCCAGGTAAATCAGATTTTAAATAAGAGGATAATATGAACGTATGTATCAATATATATATATATATATATATATATATATTTATATATATATATATATATATATACACATTAATGCACAAATAAATAGTTATCTGAAAAAAAAGCAATTAATAAGACGATTATCTATTGCAAACCGAGAAATATCCATAACTAACAAACAGATCACAATTACCCATAAGCGAAAAACTCGTTAATTAGAGAGGCCTTTTTAGCTCCTTTAAAAATTTGGTATACATTATGCTCAAGTTAAATTCATTGTAACATACGAAACTCTATTAATTATGCAAATTGGCCCCCACCGAAAATATAAGGCCTTTCAGAGACAAAGTTATTAATGGTATTATATTGTAAAGAGCAGAGGACTTTTAAATTTATGTTAGTTTGTTGTTGTTATAAACTTTTTATGGTGTATAATACAACTGGTTTAGCAAAAGAATTCAACATCTGGTCTCATTAACGTTGAGCAATTTTACCTTTGGCGTATGGGTGCTCTTTGATTTTTTATCTATTCATGCAAGCATGCCATCTGTTTGGGATAATAGCTTATTTCATGTATTTATATGTGCATGTCTATATACAGTATATATATATATATATATATGTGTGTGTGTGTGTGTGTGTCTGGGTATGTATGTATAGGCTATATATATATATATATATATGTGTGTGTGTGTGTGTGTGTGTTCATAGCCCCATATATTAAAAAAAAATTATTTTTAAGCAACAGTGAAATAGGGATATAATTCATTAAGTTTATTTCATGTATTGGTAGATTAGCATTAAGGAATTATATCAATGATAGGTGAAATTTAGGCTATGATACTTTTAAATGATAAAAACAGATAACGTCGGAGAATTATCGTAAAGAAATGTTTGTTGGAAAACGGCGAATTTGCTGTTTAACCTGATGTTAGCAAAGTTTTTAGTTATACCTCATAACTCGAAGAAAACGTATCGCGTAATTTTCTAACAGAAAACCTTTTTTTCTCTTGGTGAAAGGTCACGTAAGAATTCTTTCAGGATTTTGCATCGTCAAACTTTCAACTGGGCTCCCCAAGGCACTAGAAGAATTGGAAGACCCAGGCCTACATGGCTGTGGAAAATGAAACGTGAAGTAGGAGATGAAGAATGGAAAAGTATTGAATTAAAAAGCTCAAGATAGAAACAACTGGCGTAATCTAACCGAGGCCCTTTGCATCAATAAGCGTGGGAGATGATGATTTTGCTTCAATAAGAAATATATTTCAGTGGTAATACATTCTTACCTATAAATATAAAATATCAGAAACCTTACATTTCAATAAGATGCATCTTAGGTAAGAAAACCGACTAAGAAAGAAATTGTAGAAGTAAAATACAGCTAGAATTTTTGTTTCGCCATTACATACAGTTTTCCCAGCTGTAAAGCTTTTCCCGGTCCGTATTATAAAGTACCGTCAACTAATCTCAAGACATATTAACAGTAACATAGGCCTAAATAAGAGTAATTTACCACTATATTTATGAGTAGACCTCCTGATATCTAGAATATTCATGGAAAACAGTATGAACTGCAAAAAGTAATGGACACCTCTACAAGTTTGATATAACAGACAGCTAACCTAGAGGGGCACTCAGATGAGCGCACACCTCCGCCGCAGCAGCTTATTTTTCGGCCTTTTGCGCGGCCTTGACCTTGACCTTTGACCCTTAACATGTATTAATTGGCATGGATTTTCATATTCTCACATATAACCAAGTTTGGAGTCTCTGTGACAAACCATGTCCAAACTTATGGATGATTACGTGAATTGAAAATTTTGCTTTGACCGTGACCTCGACCTTTGACCTTGCCTTCCAAAATTTAATCTTTCCCAGCTTTTTACAAAACAGTTATTCCTGCAAGTTTCATTACTCTACTATTAAAATTGTGGCAGGACGCTATTCACAAACAAACACACAAACAGGGGGTAAAAAATAACCTTTTCAATTTCGTTGGCAGAGATGAAAATAAAATAGTTTGTTAATTTAAGGTAAGCGATAACCTCGCACTATCTATAGACCATTTCCTTTACCGAGGCATATTTGCACCCGACTCGTAGCGGTGCCCTTTTAAAGGTTAAAGGTTAAAGATGTCTGGTTTCAGTTCAAGTTCCATCAGAATAGATGCTCACCAGAACGTCAGCCGGGCAAGCCCAACTCCCCAATGTTGTGCCCTACCGCAGCAGTAGCCTCCCCAGTAAACAGACTTAAACTCACGGCCCTGGGCGGGGATCGA
This sequence comes from Palaemon carinicauda, assembly GCF_036898095.1. NCBI lineage: Eukaryota > Metazoa > Arthropoda > Malacostraca > Decapoda > Palaemonidae > Palaemon > Palaemon carinicauda. The sequence continues at coordinate 10,846,665 of NC_090742.1, forward strand.
TCTCTTGCCACGCGAATGCGAAGCAAACACGTTACCACTGATCGCTGATTGGTTGGACACGATAATTCTAACCAATCAGCGATCAGGAAACTTTTCCGATCTAAAAGGGCACCGTTGCGAGTCGGTGCAAATCTGCCTTGCTAAAAGAAAATGACTATATTGTGTATAAAAGTCTGACACAAGAAGTTTTAATACATTACATTTATAATGAAGTCAAGCTAGATATCTTGGTTCTTTGAATCCAGAACCTCAGACAATAGGTTGTTACTTAAAGAGAGGCATCTATCTATTCACCAAGGCACTTCCCCCAATTATAAACTAATACTCTCGGTGTCAATCACTAAGATATCAGGAATGGATAGCATCAATCCTGTCTATTTTGATGCCATAGTGTAATACTTACAGTAAGGTATTTTATTGTTTGCTTTACTAAATAAATTATAGCAAAATGTACTGTACTACATATTTGGCTGCATTTTGTTTTTTCGTGTAATGTAGATGTTCGGGTAGGAGAGAGAGAGGAGCGAGAGAGAGAGAGAGAGAGAGAGAGAGCATGTGTTTCACCTCTTCAGTTGACCAGCTGATTATTTTGGCTGTGACGAACGAAAACAATGAAAATAACGACCGACATCAGACAAAGGAAAAAAAGGGGACCTTTCCTCTCTTTGGCTCCTACCAACCTGACAAGGGATTCAGCCGAGTTTGGCTGGTACTGCTAGGGCATATATCTATGAAAGATGAGAGATAAGGGATTCAGGAAATTATTAGTGGGTGAGATAAGTATCTACGGAAGAGAAAAAAATAAACAGAGTAATAGGAGAACCATATTACAGTTTTTTTCATTTTTTTGCTTTTGTTCGCATACATATTCAAAGGATACTAAGATACATTTATCACACATATCTATTCCAATCAATCTGCCTTAAAATAAGAGACATCCTGGAACTAATTACTGGTTAATCTATATTTATATTACAGACTTTCATTTCCTTGCTTTTGTTCGCTTATCTATTTAAAGGATACTAAGATATATTTTATCATGTATTTCTATTCCGATCAATCTACCTCAGAATAAAGGACACCTGAAAGTAATTACTGGTTCATATATTTTTACTGTTTTCCATTTCCAAACAACTGTCTGGTGACATAAAAATAAAAATTTTAAGTATTTAAAAATTTTTAGAAATGCAACTTTATTCATCCTTACGGCACTTTGTAAAACATTGATTATTGTACTTTTACAGATTTATCAGTAACTTGTAAAACATAAATAACAATAAGAAAAAACTTTCAGGTTATGCTCAGACGAAAACCAACTCATAATGATGAATTATTTTGATATATCACGAAATTTTATGTATATATTCATATAAATTTCGAACATTCATCTTACGAAAACTTTTTTGACCGTTATTTTATATATATATATATATATTATATATATATATACTTTTTTCCATGTGATAAATTTTAATTTAGAATCGGATTTTGAGAGATTTATGATTTCTAAAAAGTTTGTTTCTTATAATTGGTAGTAAATATGTTTAATATATTAATATATATATATATATATATATATAATTTCGGGTTTTGGCTAGAATTTGAGGTTCACGACCAGATCTATTTCATTATCATTACTTTCTCTCTTTCTCTTCATTTATCTTACATAATAGGCAAACGTAAATATTTACATATCCATATATATATATATATATATATATTTCGGGTTTTGGCTAGAATTTGAGGTTCACGACCAGGTCTATTTCATTTTCATTACTTTTTCTCTCTTTCTCTTCATTTATCTTACATAATAGGCAAACGTAAATATTTACATATCCATTTATATATATATATATATATATACATATTTATATATATATATGTTTAATATATTTATATATTTATATATACATATGTTTATATATATATATAATATATTATACATATATATGTTATTATGATTCCCGTTGTATATTTATTAAATATTTTTTTATTTAGTTTTCTTATCAGTCACTAGATGGAGTGAGTATCCTTAAAAAATGTATGGTTGTTTTCAGTCACTAGATGGTGTGACTAATTAGTTGTGATTTAAGTATTGTTTGTTTGTTTCATGGTCCTTGGATGACCAAATATTGTTTACTTCGACAATAAAGTTTGCTTTGTCCAGGGTGCTTCCTGGATTGGTAATTAACGGTTCTGGATTTATTACTTGGATTTAAAAGTGTTTATTTGTATTCGGTAAGATATTATTGTTCATTTTGTTTCGAAACACCAGTGGATTCATTTAAGAGAAAGTTATGAATTTATCTATCATTATTTCTTTATATCTTCTGTACATAAGTGTAGAATATATATATTGTAATTAAAAGTGGTTAAAAGGTGGTTAAAAGTGATTTTATCTATTTTCCCTTTAAAATTATAAACTTTAAACTGAACCTAGTAAACTAGCACTAACTTCTAAGAATATTGTTATGATCTATAAAGTGCTACATGAACTCGTGAATTATAGATACGAATCATAACAAATGGTGACCTGGCCAGGATATTTTACACGTCGTGTATGTACAGAAATTTTCACAATTGCCTCTTATTATCGAACATATGCGTATTTTTTAATATATTAATCGAGCGAAGTTTTGTGAAACGTGTTCTCATTTTAGTTGACTATTGATGGCTGCTCTGTATGATTGATTTTTTGCGACCAAAAAACTTTAAGTGAAGTGTAAAGTTTAATATTTAAATTTAGTTTTGAATAGTAAAAATTATTGTAGTTATGGAGCCTTTTGATTTGAGTGCATTTGTTAGTCAACCCTCTATTGGCTATTTGCGTTCGCATACGATACGTAAGAGGACTGGTTATCTATTGCGCGTGAATATGAATTTGTTCGTGATGTCAAGAAAACGTGGCGTAAATCACAAGTCAAGCATCTTGTTATAAGTAAATTGGTTGATAATGATATATTAACTGAAGAAGCGTTTGATCTTAGTGATGAAATAAGTTCAGTGTTAGAGGTAAAGAGGTTAGAGTTGCAATATGCTGAGAGAGAAAGAGAGAAAGATAGAATAGAGAGGTCAGAACGTGAAGAACAAGACCGGAAAGAGCGGTTAGAACGTGAAGAGCGTGAATATAGTTTAAGTTAGAACAACTTAAAATTGAACGCGAAACTGGTGGTGTAGCTCGGTTAGAAGATAGTAACACTAATGTAATTAAGTATTCAAAGATGATTCCTTCCTTGACGAAAACTCGCCTGATGAATTTTTTGCTTTATTTGAGAAGTTGGCAGATAGTTTAGAGTTTACCTAAGGTAATATGGCCAATTCTTATTCAACCTGCTTAAAAGGGTAATGGTCGGTCTGCCTTTCTTGCTTTAACATAGAAGAAGGTAAAGATTATGATTTTATTAAAGAATCTATCTTGCGTGTGTACGAACTCACCCCGGAATATTACCGCTTAAAGTTCCGTAAATATCGTAAATTTGACAACCAGTCGTATGTTGAATATCCCATAATATTGTGCGTATGCATGATAAGTGGTTTAAAGTCTGCTGGTGTTTCGAGCATGGATGAATATAGAGAACTAATATTAGTAGAACAATTTATAAGAGGTATACCCATTGATACGCAGAGGTATTTATTTGAGAAAGAAGTAACTACTCTTCAAAGAGACAACTGTACTTGCTGAAAATTTTAGGTTAAGACCTCGCTATTCAGGTAACCAATCCAGGAAGACACAAAGTAAGTCACCTCAAAACTCACCACCAACAAGTCCTTATAGATTTTCTGTTAAATCTCTTGGCTCTGGTGCTAGTTCAAGTGTAACTTGTTATTCGTGTGGTGAGGTCGGTCATGTGAAAGCTAGATGTCCCAAACATTCTAGGAAGAATGAAAGAAAGAGTAAAGCAGAGAAATCTAATTTCTCTTGTTGCGATATAAATGCTGAGTCAGCTGGTGGTGTTGATGGTTCAAACCATTCTGCTTTGACGGAGTTTTGGTTACTGGTGATGAACATAGTGAGGGTGTTGTTGTAAAGCTAATGCGGGACACCGGTTCATCACAGAGTTTAGTTTTAAGAGGGGCAGTACCTGGGTTAGAGGACTGTCTTACCAATGATAAAGTAATAGTTAGGAGCATAGGTGGTTTGACTTCTTTGCCTCGGGCTAGAGTGCATTTGGATTGTGGCATATTCAAGGGTAATATCATTGTGGGTATTGTAGAGTCTCTTCCGATTCCTGGCGTAGATGTTCTTGTTGGAAATGATGTTGCAGGTAATCTTGTGGTGCCGGACCCAGTGGTATGTGATAATCCTTTGGAAGTCAGCCCTGTTCAGCAGTTGGAGGATGTGGAACCTGAGTTGTTCCCATCTTGTGTAGTTGAACGCAGCAGAGGCCTGCGTGGTATTGTTTTGACCGAATCGGTACCTAGTATTGATGACCAGTTCAATGCTGTTGAATGTGGTGCTAGGTCTGCAGTTGAGGATGACAAGGTGAGAGATGGAGTACGTTTAGATTTAGGGACAGATTTTGACTACTCTCCCATAGTTTGTTTAATGAAAGTGTTCAACCTGATATTCCTACTGTGGTTAGGGAGAATAGTTTTGATACTACGAGTAGGAAAGGTTGTAATGAAAAGTTGGAATGTATTGACATAATCATGCAATGATGTATATAAAATTAATGTCACAGATTTGAAACATGAACAAATTAACGATGTCTCTTTACAGCCTTTGTTTAAGAATGCATTGACAGAGAAGGAGAGTATGGCAGAATCTACATGTTACTACTTGAAAGCTGGAGTGCTAATGAGGAAATATAGAGGAAGTACTGCAGCAGCAACTGCCTCTTGGGAAGTTAAACAACAGTTGGTGGTTCCAGCATCTCTGAAAAATCATGTGATGAAGGTGGCCCATGAAGTCTCTACTACTCATCTTGGGATCAAGAAGACAGCATACAGTATATTGCATATTTTTATTGGCCTAGCCTTTTTCGTGATGTGAAGGTATTCTGCAATTGTTGCGTAACCTGTCCAAAAAAGTAGGTAAGCCAAACCAAGCACCTAAACCAGTGCCTTTGGTGCCTCAAGTAGTCTGTAATGTTCCTTTTGAAAAAGTTATTATTGACTGCGTTGGACCTCTACCAAAAACAAAAAGACAGCACCAATACATGTTGACTATAATGTGTTCTAGTATTAGATATCCAGATGCTATTCCTCTACGGAATATAACTACTAAGAATCTTATTCCACACCTTATCAAGGTTTTTACTCAATATGACATACCTAAAGTTGTTCAAACCGACCGTGGTACCAATTTTACATCAAAGCTTTTTCAGGATGTTATGTTGGCTATGGGTGTTCACCATTCAATATCTACAGCTTATCATCCGCAAAGCCAGGGGGCGCTAGAGCGATTTCACCAGTCGCTTAAGGAGGCTCTGACTAAATACTGCCATGAACATCAGAAGGAGTGGGATGAGGGACTACCGTTTGTGTTGTTCGCCATAAGAAATACTCAGCAAGTCAGTTTGGGATATTCGCCTTCTGACTACTTTATGGTAGGAGTATTAGAGGACCCTTAAAGGTTTTATATGATGTCTGGCTGGGAAAATCATGAATCAGGTAAAGACTTACATCAATATGCTGTTACTCTTAAAAAGCAATTAGATGAGGCTCGAGTATTTGCACATCAGAATCTGTTTAAAGCCCAAAATAGTATGAAGAAAAGGTTTGATGTTAAAACTGTAATAAGAGAATTTAAACCAGGTGATCAAATTTTAATGCTTAATCCCACTAAGAAGTCTTTAGAATGTCGTTTTGAAGGACCCTATACTGTAGTAGAGAGACGGGGCAATAATGTATATGAAATTGAAACTACTGGTAAGAGGAAAGATAGGCATCTTATTCATGTGAATAGACTTAAGCCTTTTGTGTCAGAGAGGACTAAAGTGAAGTCGACAGTGCTTGCAGCTGTAAACGTTAAGAATGATTCGGTTATTGTTCCAGAGAATGATTTTCAAATAGGTAATGATTCTCACCTCTCCAATTCTGAAATTTTAATCAATATCTCCGCAAAATTAATGCATTTAGGTTCTCGCCAGGCTATGGATGTGGAACGTTTGCTGAAGTCTTTCAGAGATCTGTGTGGAGATGTACCAACACAAACTAATCTTTTGGAATATACTATCATTTTGAAGGAGGGAACAAATCCATGCAAGCAAGCACCTTATCGAGTATCCCCATACAAGAGAGCTATATTGAGAAAAAACTCGGTTTCTACTGGATAACGACTTTGCCGAAAGCTGTGACAGTCCTTGGTCTTCACCGTGTTTATTAGTACGAAAACCCGATGGATCGTTTCGACTCTGCACCGATTATAGACAGGTTAATAAACTCACTGTCACAAATGCATACCCACTGCCTAGAGTGGATGATTTGATTGATCAAGTAAGTTCTTCTAAAGTTGTTACACGTATAGACCTTCTAAAAGGATACTACCAAATTCCTTTATCACCATCTTCAAAACCCATTACTGCATTTGTTACACCCGATGGATTGTTCCAATATAAGGTTTTACCTTTTGGCTTAAAAAATGCAGGACCAGTATTCCAGAGGGCAATGAATGATCTTCTAGAAGGACTTCCAGGAGTTGCAGTTTACTTAGATGATGTTATTATTTTCACAGAGTCTTGGTCGGACCACATGAGGGGCTTGAAAGAAGTATTTCTGCGTCTGAGGAAGGCAGGTTTGACAATAAACCTGAAGAAAAGTGACTTTGGACATGCCAAGATACAGTACTTTGGATACGTTGTGGGAAGCAATGAAGTGGCACCAGTAGATGCCAAGGTGAAGGATATCATTGCCATACAGCCTCCCACCTCTAGAAGAGAAGTTCAACGATTCCTGGGAATGATTGGATACTATCGACGTTTTTGCGAAAATTTCTCAGATGTGGTCGCTCCTCTCACTTCTCTTACAAGCAGTAAAAAGAAATTTAATTGGACTGACGATTGCAAGGCTGCCTTTGAATACTCAAAACGCATCCTGGCATCTTGTCCAGTTTTGCAGGCACCAAATTTTAAGAAACCCTTTTCAATTGAGGTTGATGCCAGCGACTTGGGAACGGGAGCTGTACTGCTACAGGAAGGGACAGATGGAATCTTGCATCCAGTAATGTATGCTTCTCAGAAGCTCAAACCTCACCAACGACCCTATGCAACGGTTGAAAAAGAAGCATTTGGGTTATTGGTTGCATTGGAGAAGTTTGCAGCTTATCTCCATTGTTCTCCATTTACTATCAATGTCTACACGGACCATCAGCCTCTAACGTTTTTACAGAGAATGAGAACGAAAAATCATCGACTCATGAGATGGTGGCTGATGCTACAAGAATATGATCTTCAAATACACCATATAAAAGGAAAAGACAATGTATGTGCAGACATGTTATCACGGAATCCTACATGATAGAGAATATTAAAATAGTCTTTTCAGTCATCTTGATGGTGATGACGACTTTTTGTGGGGGGATATGTTATGATTCCCGTTGTATATTTATTAAATATTTTTTTATTTAGTTTTCTTATCAGTCACTAGATGGAGTGAGTATCCTTAAAAAATGTATGGTTGTTTTCAGTCACTAGATGGTGTGACTAATTAGTTGTGATTTAAGTATTGTTTGTTTGTTTCATGGTCCTTAGATGACCAAATATTGTTTACTTCGACAATAAAGTTTGCTTTGTCCAGGGTGCTTCCTGGATTGGTAATTAACGGTTCTTGGATTTATTACTTGGATTTAAAAGTGTTTATTTGTATTCGGTAAGATATTATTGTTCATTTTGTTTCGAAACACCAGTGGATTCATTTAAGAGAAAGTTATGAATTTATCTATCATTATTTCTTTATATTTCTGTACATAAGTGTAGAATATATATATTGTAATTAAAAGTGGTTAAAAGTGGTTAAAAGTGATTTTATCTATTTTCCCTTTTAAATTATAAACTTTAAAATGAACCTAGTAAACTAGCACTAACTTCTAAGAATATTGTTATGATCTATAAAGTGCTACATGAACTCGTGAATTATAGATACGAATCATAACAATGTATATATATATATATATATATATATATATATATATATATATATATATATATATATATTATATATATATTATATATATATATATATATATATATATATATATATATATATATATATATATATATATATATATATATAATGCATGTAAATATATATTCATCTAGGCTTATATATATTATATATCGTTTCAGATAATATGTGATATTTGGTATAAATGTGCATTAGAATAAATCATAATTCCTACATTATCAGTATTATTACTAAGTACATATAAAAAAAGCAGGATACTATGAGCCCACTGGTTCCAACAGGGGAAAATAGCCCAGTAAGGAAATGAAACAAGGTAACAGATGGAATAGTGTGCCTGAGTGTACTCTCAAGCACGAGAACTCTAACCCAGGACAGCGAAGGTAATAACCTTTTGTAACATCTACAGCACACGAGCAAGGCAATCTGCAAATGATACCACTTCCAAGAATAGTCTCTTAGTAGAGGCTAAAATGACCCTTACTGATACACTATCTAAATTTAAATTCGTATCTATTAAAAGTCTTTCACATCACAGAGTTATAAAATATATGTCGTCTTCCTCTTTCATCTTTTACAGTAATAATAATAATAATAATAATAATAATAATAATGATAATAATAATAATAATAATTACAGACTATCTAAATTTAAATTCGTATCTATTAAAAGTCTTTCAAATCACTGCTTTATAAAAGATCTGTCGCTTTCCCCTTTCATCTTTTACTATAATAATAATAATAATAATAATTAATAATAATAATAATAATAATAATAATAATAATAATAATAATAATAATAATAATAACAGACTATCTAAATTCAAATTCGTATCTATTAAGAGTTTTTCAAACCACTGTTATAAAAGATCTGTCGCCTTCCACTTTCATCTTTTACAACAACAACAACAACAACAACAACAACAACAACAACAACAACAACAACAACAACAACAACAACAACAACAACAACAACAACAACAACAACAACAACAACAACAGACTATCTAAATTTAACAACAACAACAACAACAACAACAACAACAACAACAACAACAACAACAACAACAACAACAACAACAACAACAACAGACTATCTAAATTTAACAACAACAACAACAACAACAGACTATCTAAATTTAACAACAACAACAACAACAACAACAACAACAGACTATCTAAATTTAACAACAACAACAACAACAACAACAGACTATCTAAATTTAAGTTCGTATCTATTAAGTTTTTCAAATCACTGTGTTATAAAAGATCTGTCGCCTTCCACTTTCATCTTTTACAAAAGACTTGAGCCCATCTTCATCTCCTATGCATTTTAAACGATATTCTCATTGCCTTGCAAAAACACTTTTCTGCATAACAGCACATAAAAGACCCTTCGCTTGACACTTCAAGGTGGGAAATGAGGGGTTTTAATATATGCATTTTAATGCATAAGGATCCAGCGTAAATTTTCGGAGGCGTGGGGGTCTCAGGGAAACGTATTCTTTATTCATATAGAGATTGCAGAGATGAAAGTAATGGTTTTTCTTTTATTCATTATTAACGATTACTTTTATTCATAAAGTTTTTGAAAGGAGAGAAAGCTAGTAATGTTTTTTCTTTTATTCATTATTTACCGATTGGTTTTACTCATAAAGTTTTTGAAAGGAAAAAAAAGCTTGATTTCGAAGCTTCTTTATTTTGGCAATGACCAAGAATGATAGGATGTGTATAGTAGATACCTATAAAAACCTTATTTTTTTTTTCCTTTCCTTACAGGTCTATTTTCCTTGTTGGAACCCTTGGGCTTACAACATCCTGCTTTTTCAACTATGTATGTTCCTTAGCTAGTAATAATAATGATAATATATGAATTACAATTTGTTATTATTAATACTTATACATAATATCACACATTTTTTTTTACTTTTCCCAATTTTTTTTATTGAATTATCATTTGCCAAGAATATTCATTTCTCTAAAAAGATTAGATTGAATACTCTCTCTCTCTCTCTCTCTCTCTCTCTCTCTCTCTCTCTCTCTCTCTCTCTCTCTCTCTCTCCTCTCTCTCTCTCTCTCTCTCTGAAATTAGAAAGTATGTTTTTCTTATAGTATAAAGAATGTACTCCATACAAAGTAAATTTATATAATTAGATTTTCCAGTCCGTCAACCAGTACGAGCATTTTGGGAACAAGAATTTTTTGTGTCACGTGACAGCCGTAAAATACGTAGCCACAATCAGATTACTCACTGCTAGGTAGTAAAAAAGAAATTAGTCTACCAGAAGGAAGATCTCGGTATTATTATCAGCAAGGATTTGAAGTTCGCCAAACAGAGCATAAAAGTCGAAAAGAAAGCTCAAAAACTAATAGGTTACATAAAGAGACAATTAAAATACAGAAACAAAGACACTGTAGTACACCTGTGCACATACTTAGAAAGACCCCGTCTAGCATACGGAGACCAATTATGGGCTCCAAGTATTCAGAAGGATACAAATTACGGTCACCGGCATTTTACTAAAATACGACTAAGAACATATTCTTACGGAGAATTTCCGATTACAATTACGGTTTTTTAAAAGTGGACTGCACACGAGAAAGACACTGCAAATGATACTACTTCCAAGAACAGTCTCTCACAAAAGGCTAAGATGACCCATACTGAAAGACTATCTAAATTTAAATTCGTATCTCTTAAAAGTCTTCCAAATCACTGTGTTATACAAGATCTGTCGCCTTCCACTTTCATCTTTTACAACAACAACAACAACAACAACAACAACAACAACAACAACAACAACAACAACAACAACAACAACAACAATAATAATAATAATAATAATAATAATAATAATAATAATAATAATAATAACAGACTATTTAATTTAAGTTCGTATCTATTAAGTTTTTCAAATCACTGTGTTATAAAAGATCTGTCGCCTTCCACTTCCATCTTTTACAAAAGACTGGAGCCCATCTTCATCTCCTATGCATTTTAAACGATATTCTCATTGCCTTGCAAAAACACTTTTCTGCATAACAGCACATAAAAGACCCTTCGCTTGACACTTCAAGGTGGGAAATGAGGGGTTTTAATATATGCATTTTAATGCATAAGGATCCAGCGTAAATTTTCGGAGGCGTGGGGGTCTCAGGGAAACGTATTCTTTATTCATATAGAGATTGCAGAGATGAAAGTAATGGTTTTTCTTTTATTCATCATTCATCGATTGGTTTTATTCATAAAGTTTTTGAGAGGATAAAAGCTAGTAATGGTTTTTCTTTTATTCATTATTTACCGATTGGTTTTATTCATAAAGTTTTTGAAAGGGAAAAAATACTAGATTTCAAAGCGTCCTAATTTTGGCAATGATCAAGAATGGCAAGATTTGTATAGTAGATTCCTATAAAAATCTTAATTTTTTTGTTAGAACTCAACTCGATTTTTACTTTTCCCAAATTTTTTATTGAATTATCATTTGTCAAGAATATTTAGTTCTCTAAAAAGATTAGATTGAATAGTATCATCTCTCTCTCTCTCTCTCTCTCTCTCTCTCTCTCTCTCTCTCTCTCTCTCTCTCTCTCTCTCTCTCCTCTCTCTCTCTCTGAAATTTGAAAACCACTATTTTCCCTGAGCATATAGAACGTACTCCATATAAAGTAAATTTACATAATCAGATTTTCCTGTCCACCAACCATCACGAGCATTTTGGGGACAAGATTTCTTTGTGTCACGTGACACAAATAGATTACTCACTGGTAGGTAATAAAAAAAGAAAGTGGGCTCCAGGAGGAAGATCTCGGTATAATATATTATCAACAAGTATTTGAAGTTCACCAAACAGAGCATGAAAGCTGAAAAGAAAGCTCAAAACCTAATAGGTTACATAAAGAGACAATTCAAATACAAAAACAAAGACACTGTACAGTACTACAGCTGTACACATCACTAGTAAGACCCCATCTAGAATATGGAGTCCAATTCTGTGCTCCTAGTATTCAGAAGATATAGATAGACTGGAAGCAGTACAAGCTAAGGTCCATCAAACTATACTGAATTTTTTTAATGAGGGGCTATTGCAACGACTCACAGGGGTGCCCTTTTAGCTCAAAATTTCCTGCTCGCTGATTTGTTAGCGAAGCTAATTCTAACCAATCAGCGAGCAGGAATCTCCGAGCTAAAAGGGCACCCCTGCGAGTCGGTGCAAAACAGGGGTGCCCTTTTAGCTCGGAGTTTCCTGCTCAGCAAGCAGGAATCTCCAAGCTAAAAGGGCATCCCTGCGAGTCGGTGGAAATCTACCTCACTAAAAAGAATTGACTGTAGTTCCAACACTAAGGCACTTTGGATATAGACAGAGGATGAAACGGTTTGAACTCGACGACTAAGGAGATAGTTAATAGAGGCACTCAAAATTCTTAAAGGAATAATAAATGTAGATTACAACAATCTATTCATGCTTAGCACAAATCAGTCCAGAGGTAACGGACGCAAAATGGAATTGAAAAGATGCAACACCACTCAATGTGGCAATTTCTTTACATACAAAACAGTAAATACTTGGAATAGACTTCCAGCGGATGTTAGTAAACAGTAACACGGCAACGAGTTCAAGAATAAGTAGGAAAAGATCATTAGAACTCTCTAAATGCTTGAAGTAAATCGCTCTACCAAAGAGCAAGTGGGAGTCTTCACGGGTGTACTAAAAAGTATTTGAGACATCCAAAACCCATATAACTCTCTCTCTCTCTCTCTCTCCTCTCTCTCTCTCTCTCTCTCTCTCTCCAGAGCTGGTATATATAAATGCCTTTCTGTACCAAGATACATTCTTCACAAAGCTTCAGAATTGTTCTCCTAATTGGTAAGTCGAACTTTGATATATGGTAAAACATGAGAAAATTCAAATAAATTCTACAGTATAAAAAAAATGGTTCAGTGAAACGTTTAACACCCTTACTCTCCTGCAGAACAGAGAGACATCAAACGTTTAAACCTAGTTGATTATAAAAAAAAATTAGGGAAGTGTGAAAACAACCAAAACTTTGATTTCGAAAGACATTTTGAAATCCTTCAACTAAAGAGCCCAAAATAATGAACTTATTAATATGCGTCCCTGCCGTCTCGTGTTTCATTATTAGGGTGATGGCTGAAGGAGAAAGGGAGAGGCAGAGAAAACACTTTCGTGTCCTGAAGGAGTAAAATTCTTTAGAGCTGTAGGATTAGTCAGAATTTAATTAATGATATATCCCACCGAGAATCCACTCGCACATATCCCACGACTGACTGTTTTTTTTTTTTTTTTTTTTTTTTTTTTTTTAATTAACAATAAAAAGAGAAAGTCATTTCTGATCATTTTTAACCTTATGTTACATCTATGGTTTGGCTAGAAAAATTAAAACCCTTTTTTCAGTGAAATTTAATAAGTATTTAGAAAATAATAGGTTTTAATCTTTATTTTACATCTAGGGTTTGGATGGAAAATTTTAAACCATTTTCAGTGATATTTGATAAGTATTTTTTAATAAGTATTAAAAAAGAATAGGTTTTTAACCTTTATTTTACATCTAGGGTTTGGATGGAAAACTTTAAACCATTTTTCAGTGATACTTAGTAAGTATTTAGACATGATCACTTTACCTACTATCCAAAAATGAAAGAGTACCTATTTTCGTCGGTATAAAATCAAATTATCTTTTTTAGGAGACATTTTACAAATGCAAATCAGTTTTATTTTCAAATTAATAATAACGAGGAGAATGTGATCTTGAACTTCTTTTACTTTTATTTTTACATCTAAGCTTTGGATAGAGAATTTCAAACTCTTTTTTAGTGATATTTAGGAAGTATTTAGACAAGAATCTATATCTCCTATCCAGAAATGAAAGAAAATCCAATCTCGTCCGTCAG
>NC_090742.1:10871193-10881193 GCF_036898095.1 Palaemon carinicauda
AGAGAGAGAGAGAGAGAGAGAGAGAGAGAGAGAGCAAATTTTACATGAAGACTTGAATCAACTTTTTCTTGCCATTTAAGACAAAATATAAGAAAGAGAGAGTGAGAGTATTTACTTGACAAATACATTCAAGTACGCCTAAGGAAAATCAATTCCTAATATCCATGACACCCAAAAGAAACCAGACTCTTTACAAATCAAGAAAAGATAAAAATCAGGTTATTTTTCCCATCTTATGTTATCTTGACTTTCCGTATCCTGGAGGACTCTGAAACTGTGAACATTTCTGGCTTCTTTTTCTCCGATTCCGGGCAGGAGACTGACTCCGCCGTTGGCCAAAACGACAAACTTTGGTTATCAGTTACAGCTGTCACCAACTTTCTAATAACCTATTGTATTGTTGACGGGGGCAGTTTTCTTCCCCTTTTGAAAGGGGTCGCCGGAAGAGGAGGAGAGGACCTCATTGTGGGAGATTTTAACGATTGAAAAGGAAAATAATGGAATATTTTCAATGTTGAAGGATGAATTAAGATGAACTGAGGAAAACGAATGAGTGTAGGCCTACTTCGGAAGTGGAGACACACTCAGGGACACGGTTGCGTATAGGCCTACTTAGGAAATGGAGGAAAACTAAGGAAAACATGAGGGCATAGCCCTACTTAGGAAAAGGAAAAAAAATAAGGAAAACGAGTATAGGCCTACTTAGGAAGAGGAGAAAAACTAAGGGAAATAAATGGGTATAGACCCACTTGAGAAAATGAGAAAAACAGACGAACACGAGTGATTATAGGCCTACTTAGGAAGTAGAGGAAAACCAAGGAAAACAATTGCATATAGACCTACTTAGGAATAAAGAAAAACTAAGGAACACGAGTGATTATAGACCTACTTTGGAAGTGGAGAAAACTAAAAAATACCAGTTAGTATAGGCCTATTAAGGAACTGGAGAAAATTAAGGAATATTAATGGTGAGTTTGGAGACACTACAAGAAACTACCGAGCTTGAGCGGGACTCAAACCCCAGTCCGGCAAATTTCCAGTCAGTGACGTTTTCCAATTAGAGGAAGATGCTCTTTTAAAATTGCAGATATTAATTGTTGGGATCTTCTACGTATAATTTAATCCCCCCCCCTCTCTCTCTCTCTCTCTCTCTCTCTCTCTCTCTCTCTCTCTCTCTCTCTCTCTCTCTCTCTCTCTCAAAACGTGTTCTTTTTTTTTTTGTATGGGCAAGCACGTTTGCCTTCTTTTGAAGGACTTTGCCTTAGCTTTTGGGTAGACCGTAATCCCGATCGGCTGCCCTGCCTGACATCGCTTAGACCCCGGTAGCGTATATTCACGTGTTGTACCAGTCACCAGCGTCCTTCCTCCCAGCAGCGAAGAGTCCATTGGCAGCTTGAAAACAAAAGGACATCGCAGACACTAGACCATCTTAAGAAGATTTTGCGGGAAATGGGTTTTAGTCCAACGCTCCATGAATGACGAAGTATGTAAATTCGACTTCCTTTGAAACTACATTTTTCTTCTTCTGTGTAGGATGAAGAAAGACGAACCAACGAAAATTATCTTAGAAATTGTGTGCTTACTGCAAGAATACGAAAGAAGCACTTTCAGGGAATATCAGGAAACCACAATTTCTTTCAGTGTTACTGCTTCCTTTATTTCTCGGTTCCCTTTCTCAGTTCCTTGCATTCACAGAAAGTCGAGGGGAAGTGTATTTGCTTATTCTTATATTTATCTCTTTCTTTTGCTTCAGTATGACACGTTGGTGCTTTAATTTGTTTGTTAAAAGTTCCAGTATATTTATTAAAACAAAATGCATTCGTTAGCAGATTTCTCAGTATCCCTTTTAAACTGACCTTAGAAACAGAAATAATTTATAGACCTACTATGAGATTCAGGGCCCGTGTAACACGGTTTTTTTCGCAATAATTTTTTATCTATGAATTTCATAAATATAACGCTTCTTCAGAATGAACATTATATCCACACATAAATTTTGACTATATTCTGCATTACGTAGGTTGAATAAATTTGGTAGTTATAATGTAAAAGTAACGTTTTTTGAAGACGGGCCAACTTACTTAGAGAAAAGGTTTCGAACGCACTCGTTACGTAACCTATGACGGCATTTCTTCCCTCTTACTCGATCGATGATTGGCTATACGTAACGAAGGCTATACCTCTGCCAACAATGACACAAAAGTTTAAATCAAAGCAAAGCAGTACACCTTTATGAACTCTGAAACCTCTCCATTGATAACTGTCACAATGAACAAACCAACAAAATATGTTAATAAATACAAAAACACTTCGATTATTAGTCTAACTCCCAAAATAAGTTTTCTAAGAAATAACAGTCTACTTTATAGGTCACAATCAGATTGACAAGGTGTAGGGAATAGTTGGTAATTTTCAAAAACGTAGTAGACAAGCTTGATTTGATTACTGCTATATCCAATGTCAAGCAATTTTTATTTATTGTCTATCTACCTACCTATTTACTGTAAAAAAAAAAATAAAAAAAATAGCCGGTACCGTATTTTGGCTTTAAACCTTCACCAATAATTATCGTCAGAATGACGACTTCACGAGGCTCCACCCACTTTGGCCTGGTTATAATTCAGGATAACACTGAAGGCTATCATGGGCATTGTTGGATCAGAAAATTTAAATCCTGGCTATAAAATCTCATTTCTCGAGTAGTTTTAAGAAGTGCTAAATGATCCTCAAGGATTCCAACAGTTGGCGTAAACGTTTAATTCATGTATACTACTGTTGCGGCACTACTGCTACAGTAGTATTACTATGCTAGCACAGGTACCCCACCCACATTTATGTATCGTTCCGCCATTCATAAAGTCTTTGTAATGTTTTTCACTGTGCAATAAGCCATGGCCTTATTAGATTATAAGTTATTTCATTAAGCTGACAAATTATGGCAACTGGGTATGTTATTGCCGATGTTGAAGCTAAAGATAAAGTATTGTATCATTCCTTCATTGCATTATCATCTTTACTACTATTTGTTTTGCTACATGTAGTAATTATTTTAAAGGATAAATGACTTATGTTCACTTTACTTCTATAAATTCCCATTAGATGTACAAATAAATCTCCTAAAACTATTCCTGATTTATTTACAAAATGCAGTCATGCCCAAAACAGCCATCACGGTCATACGGCCTAAGAAGAAGAAAAAAAAATTATATCGGATGATCCGTTGGTCTGATGGAGAGTTTAGCACAAAATTCTTATTTTAACAAAAATAGTTATGTCAAAGACTGTTTACATACAATCTCTCTCTTTCTCTCTCTCTTGGTGGCATAGTGAATAGTTAATGGAAATGTTCTAAAGCCTGTATGACATTACAAGTATTATAATCATGTTACGCTAAATACAAATCAGACCATAAACATTGGATTTAAACTGAAACTGAATAATTACCTATTCAGACTATAGTAAATATGGCCACGAGCTTTCTCTTGACTGTATAAAGTTGCAAGTCGTAAGACAAATGCAGTTTTGCAACCACGGGGGTAATTCCAAATCCTGTTAGCTATTCTTGACTTTTATGGGTTTCAGAGCCGATGGAACAAGGTGAATGGGTGTCTGGTGGATGGGCGGGGCAAAATTTTGTCAAAAGGTGTTTACATTGCTTACGCAATGAATGTTTTCAATTCTTGGCTCGTTATCACTGGCCATGCCGTCGGCTAGAGCATTTTTACTCTATAAAAATTAAAACTATCGGGTTTAGGTTATTGATAATGCTGAAAAAAATTGTGTGTGGTTGTAAAATATACATATGTCAACTTTCAGCTACATCCGATGCTTTGATAAGGAGCAAAGTCCAAAAAAACCGTGTTACATAGGCCCTGAATCTCATAGTAGTGCTAAAGTTAGCCAAGGAATCATATTCCAAATGGAAAACCTAATGCCATCAATAAAAGAAATACATTTACATATTTCAAATATAATTCCCTGATAGGTTGGCCGGGGCACTAGCCACCCGTTGAGTTACTACCACTGGAGAATTTATTGGGTCCTTTGACTGGCCGGACAGTACTACACTGGATCCCTCTCTATTTAATGCGTAGTTTATCTTTGCCTCCACATACACCGAATTGTCTGGCCAATTCTTACTACATTCTCCTCTGTCTGCATACACCTGAAAACGCTGAGATTACCAAACAATTCTTCTTACCTCAAGGGGTTAACTACTGCACTGTAATTGTTCAGTGGCTACTTTCCTCTTGGTAAGGGTAGAAGAGACTCTTTAGCTTTGGTAAGCAGCTCTTCTAGAAGGACACCCCAAAATCAAACCATTGTTCTCTGGTATAAGGTAGAGCCATAGCCCCTGTACCATGGTCTTCCACTGACTTGGGTTAGAGTTCCTTTGCATGGGGGCTCACTCGGGTATGCTGTTCTATCTAATTTCTCTTCCTCCTGATTCTTTTGGAGTTTTTATAGTTTATATGTGAAGGATCTAATTTAATGTTGTTACTATTCTTGAAATATTTTATTGTGATTGAAGTTTGTTTCATTATTTCCTTTCCTCACTGGCTATTGTTCCTTGTTGTAGCCCTTGGGCTTATACCATCTTGCTTTTCCAACTATGGTAGTAGCGTAGCTTGTAATAATAATAATAATAATAATAATAATGATAATAATAATAAGAGTCTGGTGAAAGTCCAAAATTTGTCATCAAGTTATAAGCCTATAGCCTTAACAACTTGCATATGCAAACTATTTGAGAGAATGATGAACAAAAGACATTTGTGGCGTCTAGAATGAAAAACCCTTTTATCAAACAGGCAGTTCGGTTTGAGGAACAACCGAAGTACGTTAGACCCGTTGATAATGTTTTCTAACCAAAGCAGGAGAAATAGTATATCATATAGAACTAATTCTTGTTCTAGATATTGTCTTGATACAGTATAGATCTTAATATTGAAACTTTTATGGAACGTCCCTGCCTGGTGATCGCTAGACTTGGGTTCGAGTCCCGCTCAAACTCGTTAGTTTCATCAGCGTGTGCAACTTCACTATTCTGGTGAGAGCTAATACGTCTACCAGGTGAGTCATCAGCAGCCATTGCCTGGCCCGCCCAGGTTATAGTTAAGTGGAGAAGTGGCTTGGGCGCTGATCATATGCATATATGGTCAGTCTTTAGGGCATTGTCCAGCTTGCTAGGGCAATGCAACTGTCCCTTGCTTCTGCCATTCATGAGGGAACTTTAAACCTTTAGAATAGTTGTTTAAAATTGCACATTGAATAAATTTAGGTGAGTTGTATCAGAACTGGCAGCATCTTGCAATATTATTCTTCTAATTCACAGGATGTGAAACTCAAATAGAGGGATAACATCCGAATATCCCTTATACAGAAACTGTATCTTCTTAGCCAGAAACTGTATCTTATCCAGAAACTGTTATCCAGAAACTGTATGTTATCCAGAAATTGTATCTTATCCAGAAACTGTCATCCAGAAGCTGTTATCCTGAAACTGTATCTTATCCAGAAACTATCTTATTCAGAAACTTATGTTATCCAGGAACTGTTTCTTATCCAGGAACTGTTATCCAGAAACTGTATCTAATTCAGAAACTGTATCTTATCCAGAAACTATCTTATCCATAAACTGTATCTTATCCAGAAACTGTATCAGAAACTGTATCTTATCCAGAAGATAACCCTTTTGGCTGATGTTTTTGACAGTAAACAGAGTAATGAAAAACCTGAACTTCCTCATTCCTGTTTTCCTGAGGCTAAACTAACTAGTTTAGCTTTTCGATCTCGTGAGATTAAAGCTCTGTTGGTGGACCTTGATGCTTAGGAGGTGTAGACCCAAATGGTATTTTTCCTTTGTTTTTTATAAAGACAGCAGATTTCTTAGCTCCAAAGTTATCTGTTATTTTGCGCAAGTTAGCAAGAAGAGGAGCTTTTAGCACTAGTTGGAGAATTGGTAATGTTACTCCTCTATGTAAATGTGTTTGTGGTAGTTCAAGTCCCACTGATTACCGCCCAATTTCCATAACTCCCATATTATCTAAAGTTTTTGAACGTCTTCTGGCAAAACGTCTTAATAGGCTTGCTGAAGGTAATCATATATTCCCTAGTTTGCAATTTGGTTTTCGTAAAGACCTTGGAACATGTGATGCCCTTCTTACAATCTCCAATGCTGTACAGAAGTCCCTTGATTGTGGTCGGGAAGTTCGTATGATTGGCATTGATTTTAGTGCTGCCTTTGACCGGGTTAATCATGAAGCGCTTGTTTTCAAACTGAAACAGTTGGGAGTGGGTGGGTCGTTTCTTAGCATTATCATTGATTTTTTAAGTAATAGATCTCAACGAGTTGTTGTTGATGGGCACCATAGTGATTATAGGAATGTGATATCCGGTGTTCCACAGGGTAGTGTTCTTGGCCCATTACTTTTCCTGCTATATACACATGACATGTGGTTTGGCCTAGAAAACAAGCTTGTTGCATATGCAGATGATGCTACTCTCTTTGCATCAATTCCATCCCCTGAATGTAGAGCTAGGGTTGGTGAATCCCTTAATAGAGATTTAGCTAGAATTAGTGCATGGTGCAAATTATGGGGTATGAAGTTGAATCCTAACAAAACTCAAAATATGATTGTAAGTAGGTCAAGGACGGTGGCTCTTCAACATCCGGATCTCAGTATTGATAATGTTTCTTTAAATATGTATGACTCTTTCAAAATTTTAGGTGTGATTCTCGACAGTAAATTTACTTTTGAGAAACATATAAGGTCTGTGTCTTCTTCAATTGCACAAAAAATAGGCTTATTGAGAAAGTCTTTCAAGATTTTCGGTGATCAATCTATTCTGAAGAAGTGTTTTAATTTCTTTCATTCTACCTTGTTTTGAGTATTGTTCTCCTGTCTGGTGTTCAGCTGCTGATTCTCATCTTAATTTGTTGGACAGAAACTTACGGTCTATTAAATTTCTTATTCCTGATCTAGATATTAATCTCTGGAACCGTCGTTCAATTAGTTCATTATGCATGTTGCATAAGATTTTTCATAACTCTGACCATCCTTTACAGTCAGATCTCCCTGGACGATTCTATCCTGTTCGTAATACTAGGCAGGCAGTTAATTCTAATAGCCAGGCCTTCTCCATCACGAGGCTCAATACTACGCAGTACTCTAGAAGTTTTATTCCAGCTGTGACCAAGTTGTGGAATGATCTTCCTAGTTGGATGGTTGAATCAGTAGAACTTCAAAAGTTCAAAGTTGGAGCAAATGCTTTTTTGTTGACCTGGCGGACATGAGTCTTTTTATAGTTTATTTTTGAGATATTTGTTTTTTGATGTTGTTAATAGTTTATATATGACATGTCTGTTTTGACGTTGTTACTTATTTTAGAATGATTTATGTTAATTTGTTCTCTTCATTTATTCATTTCCTTATTTCCTTTCCTCACTGGGCTATTTTTCCCTGTTGGAGCCCCTGGGCTTATAGCATCTTGCGTATCCAACTAGGGTTGTAGCTTGGATAATAATAATAATAATAACAATAATAATAATAATAAACTGTATCTTATCCAGGAACTATATCTTATCTAGAAACTGTATCTTATTCAGAACCTGTATCTTATCCAGAAACTATTATCCAGAATCTGTTATCCAGAAACTGTATCTTATCTAGAAACTGTATCTTATCCATAAAGTGTATCTTATCCAGAAACTGTTATCCAGAAGCTGTTATCCAGAAACTGTATCTTATCCACAAAGTGTATCTTATCCAGAAACTGTTATCCAGAAACTGTGTCTTATGCAGAAACTTAATAGGGTGGGAGGACCGTTCTTTCCTTTCCAGACTGCCACGTTAACAATACTTTTCGTCTGGTGAAGAACCAGCTCAAAGAAAACGAATCACTATCAAGTTGCCATTAGTAAGATTAGGAGAGTGAAATGGGACACTCGTTGGAAGCTGAAACTCTTCGGAGTTTCTCCTGAGTTTAGAATCCCTCCTGGAAAAGACACTGTCGTAATGTCGTCTTCTATGTTTTCCATTCCTAATGCTGTTATTATCATAATCCTTTAATGATGATGTTGCTGTTCTTAAAATTTTTTTATTTTAGCTGTTAATTACATGTAATTTTCTTGTTTCCTTTTCCTCACTGGGCTATATTCCCCGTTGGAGCCCTCGGGCTTATAGCATTCTGCTTTTCCAGCTAGGGTTGTAGCTTAGCAAGTAATGATAATGATAATAAAACACATGCCGTGTCTAACAATCTTGGGTATTAAAATTCGACTTATAAACGTTGTATATTTTTTAAAAAATACAGGACTCTTTGACACTTCAGCTGAAGAGGCACTTTGTAAAAAGTGAGAAAGCTCTTTTATTTTTTCAAAATATACAACGTATAAATGTGAATTTCTAATATCCATTATAATTGTTTTTACTATTACCGCAGGTGTTATTTTATAACTATCAATATTATTGCGTAATTGAAAAAGGAACAGAAAACATCATGGAATAAGATTAGAGATAAGATAAAGGATGTTATTTTATATAAACAAATTAATTCATGACGAGAAAGTTGCTTTTAACTATTTTCATATTTCCTACAAACTTTTCAAAGTTATGACAAGAATGTTATTCTCACCAAAATTCTTTGTTGTGTTTAAAGGTCGATCATGAGTGATAGAGGCAAAGGGATAGGAGAATGTCCTAGATACTGACCATGTATACATATGATCAGTGCCCAAGTCCCCCTCTCCACCCATAACTAGAACCAGGACGGGCCAGGTAAGGCTGCCGATGACCGAGCAGATAAACCAATAGGCTCCCTCAAACTCCCATCCCAAGCTCACAAGGATAGTGAGGTCGAAGATACTACTTGAAATTCTAGAGCTTGAGGGGGCATCGAACTCCCGTTCAACAGATTGCGAGAGAGGGACTTTTCCAATAGGCTCTCACAACTCTTATAGACCTCACTTTGTGAAGTGAGGCATTTTATTTGATTTTGGCTAAACGTGTAGCCTACACATACCACACTAGATGATTCTTCATCATCCTCATCATCATCACCATCATCATCATCATCATCATCATCTCCTACGCCTATTGACGCAAAGGGCCTTGGTTAGATTTCGCCAGTCGTCTCTGTCTGTCTTGAGCTTTCAATTCAATACTTCTCCATTCACAATCTCTCACTTCACGCCACATAGTCCTCAGCCATGTAGGCCTGGTTCTTCCAACTCTTCTAGTACCTTGTGGAGCCCAGTTAAACTAGATGGTTAATCGAAGATAATTTTTGTTTGCAGAGAGATCAATGCAAAAATCACCAGAAACAATGAATATTGAGCAAGAGACAGTTTTGAGATAAAACAACATACTTTAATCTATATAACAAAGCACTATTAAATAGCCATCACAGGGAATAAGGAAACAAGATGGAAAAGTATGTCCGAGTGTACCCTCAAGCAAGAGAACTTTAACCCATGACAGTGGTAGGCTCTGTCACTACCCAAGACTAGAGAACAACGGTATTCTCGAATACTAGCCAGGAAAACAAATAAACTGAAAGAAAATAAAAGCAAAATTGGTTACGCAGACGCTTTAAAATCTTAAGTTATCCTAAACTAACGTTAATTATGAGAAACAGCGCGGGTGTCATTAAGGATTAGGACAGTATGGTCTATATGGAATATCTAATTATACGTTCATTTGAAGATTATGAGTCCATAAGCCTAATTGTGTCGTTTCCACATCCTAAAATCTGCGGAAAATCACAAACAATAAGGTGTCGAGTTCCAACACCTACTTGAAACTCGGAAACTAAAGTCTGAAACTGAATAGCCCTTTAGTAATGTGGAATTGTCCTTCGGGAGTCGATAATTCATTGGAATTTATGTCAAAGTAAGTTTACTTTTTCTGATATAAAACCGTAAATTGGGGTGAAACCTCCCTCCTATTATATTGCATCTTCGAAACAGATATTTCTTTGTCGTCGAGAGAGAGAGAGA
>NC_090742.1:10883693-10886193 GCF_036898095.1 Palaemon carinicauda
ACCTTACCTAACGTAACCTAGGACCCGTATCCTTAATCCCCTTACCCAACTTAACCCTAGGAGCCATATCCTTAATCCCCTTACCTAACCTAATTTAGGAGCCGTATCCTTAACCCCCTTACTTAACATAATCTAGGAGCCGTATACTTAATCCCATTACCTAACCTAACCAAGGAGCTATATCCTTAACCACTTTACAAAACCTAACTTGGTAGCCGTATCCATAACCACCTTACCTAACCTAACCTAGGAGCCGTATCCTTAACCACATTACCTAACCTAGACTAGCCATGTAATAATCAACAAAGACATGAATATTCCCTATTGCATGTTTTCTTGGTCATCTCTTACGTACAATGCAATTTATATCCTCATACTTATTCCCTCTGCTTGTAATACAGATAGTCTTTGGGTAATAAATTTTCTGTTTAGCTATGGCAAAATATGTGATAAAAGACTTGCAGAACAATAAAATATTTTAAAACAGTAACAACATTAAGATAAATATTTCCTATATAAACTATAAAAACTTTAACAAAACAAGTGGAAGAGAAATAAGATAGAGTAGTGTGCCCATGTCTACCCTCAAGCAGGAGAATTCTAACCCAAGACAGTGGAAGACCATGGTTCTGCTTGATAAGGCAATGTCACTGTCCCTTGCCTAAGCCAATCATGAGCGGCCTTTAAACCTTTAAATCCTTGAACTGTGCCGTAATTTTGCTGTTCTTCACGGGACAAAAAAAAAAAAAAAAAAAAAAAAAAAAAAAAAAAAAAAAAAAAAAAAAAAAAAAATGGGTAGCCTGAACATGTTCGCCAACAAGCTACCCAGGTGTCAATAACCCCGTAAGAACGTTGGGTATTATGACGAGTATCATTATGAGAAGCCGCAAACTTCTTTATGAGCCCAACTTCCTTAAAGTTTGGCCCGTAGCGGCAAAAGTTGGAGGACACAATATTCCATCCGGCTCTTCCAATATAAGAAGGGAAACGATAAACCTTTCCTTCGGGAGTTTTGGAGTGAAGAATGGCTCTATTTTGAAGTGGGGCTTAATATTATTATTATTATTATCATCAGTAGTGTATGCGACCCGTCAAAAATTACGGCTAAATATTTAGATAAATAAGCACACACATACAAATCATCATCACTAGCGCATGCGACCCGTCAAAAATGACGGCTTAATATTTAGATAAATATGCACACACACAGACATCATCATCACTAGTGTATGCGACCCGTCAAAAATGACTGCTAAATGTGTTGATAAATATGCAGATAGACCGATTTAACTCTTCCCAAACCACCTTCCCTTTCCTAACTATAACCCGCTGGTTCGGCAATTTGTGGGAGGTTGTGGTTTCCGATTGTATCTCTCTGAAACCCTATCTTACCAAGGTATGACGGTTTCTCTCCACCTACCCGCGGAACGGGGAGAGACCGATTAGTCATATGTGTGGCATGACGCTCAGCGTGACTGGAAAGAAACATATTTAATTTATATAGCAGATACTTGTCCTTTATTGTCGCGAACGAAAGGGGTGACCTTAAATGAAATGCAAAAATCTTTTTGAAGTTATCTCACCCAACCCGTAACCCAGTCATTCCCTACCCATAGATTTCGGAGCGAGAGTGGGGGGGGGGAGCTGATATTTTTGGCGGTGGAGTCAATAACCTCTATACCAATTAATGTATTCAAGTGAAATTTTGAGGAATCATTTATATATATATATATATATATATATATATATATATATATATATATATATATATATATATATATATATATATATATATATATATATATATATATAATCTCTGCTTCTGTTAATTTTCATGCACATACCTGCTATGAGGTTGCCTTGGCTGTCACTTTTGTTCGTGAGTGACGATTTTTTAGCTAAAAAATCAGTGTGAAGCCACAAACTACTCCTTCACAACTGGTCGAAGCTGCAACCTCTCCTAGACCAAGACGACCAGTAATGTGTCAGTCTGCATGTTCTTTGACTCTAAATTCGGAAAGACGTGATATTTCTAGCCCCTCGTCCAAGGTATTTGCAGCCCAGCTTCGTGCAAAGGAACGTCGGAAGGATTTCCAATATGAAAGAAGAAATGTGTTTACCGTAGACTTCAAACTGATTTCGGGGGAAATCTTATGTGGCGTCATAGCCTGGTGATTGCCCGACTGGGGGATTCGAGTCCCGCTCAGACTCGTTAGTTACTTTGGTTGGTGCAATCTCGCCATCCTTGTGAGCTAAGGAGGGGGGGGGGGTGTTTGGGGGAGCCTACAGGTGTATCTGTTGATTCCTCAGCAGCCATTGCCTGGTCCTCCTTGGTCCTTGCTTGGGTGGAAAGGGGGCTTAGGCGCTGATCATATGTAATATGGTCAGTCTGAAGGGCATTGTCCTGCTTGCCAGGGTAGTGTCACTGTCCCTCACCCTTGCCATTCATGAGCGGCCTTTAAACCTTTAATAGCGTTTCAGGTTATGACCGTAGGTGCGT
>NC_090742.1:10892054-10909554 GCF_036898095.1 Palaemon carinicauda
CTCTTATAACATTATTGTATTTACTTAATAGTCATAAATGTTTGTCAGGATGCCAGAAAACTTCAAATCAATCATAAATGTTTATTTATAGGTCTATTAAATCTATCTATGTGCACTAATGATGAATATCGTTACTTTAGATTTGTTAAATGTTTTTAGGGGGGATTTATTTCCTCTAATGTCCTTTGAATAATGATCTAAAATGTTTTTTTTTTGTTTTTTTAAGATATAGGTTTCCATTCTATCACTATAGAAAAAAACTATAGAGATAGAGAGCGATAGCTTTACGTGTAAATGTTTATATACCGTCAAAAATAAATTTTCCTATTGTATTTTGTGGCCTATACTGGACTATTCGAATAAACATTGAATTACGTTTTTTCATAAAATGAGATTGTCACTTTTATCTACGTATAAGAAATAGAAAATAATAAAAGTGATTAGAGTTCAAGTTTATGCTTAAATCATTCTCCTAAAATAGATCTTATCAGTACTGTTTACTGCGTAGAGACAAAGACCAGTTTAACTATCAACATACCAACTTAATCCCACAAAGAACATGGATAGTAATATACTTGAACCCTTGAATGAGTACTAACTAGCCTCTTGAAAAGGAAAATTGTATATATCATTACTATTACCATCACCATTGCCATTATTATTATTATTATTATTATTATTAGCTAAGCTACAACCCTAGTTGGAAATGCACTAGGGTATTTTTCCCTGTTGGAGCTCTCTGGCTTATAGCATCATGCTTTTCCAACTAGGGTTGTAGCTTAGCTAGTAGTAATAATAATAATAATAATAATAATAATAATAATAATCATAATAATAATAATTATTATCATTATTATTATTATTATAACTTTAACTAAGTCTTAATACTTACTGTATTCCGACAACGTTAGACAGGAAAAAATAACTAACATATCGAAAAACACTATGATGCAATTAAGATAAAGATAACGAGCCCAGTTGAGAGAGAGAGAGAGAGAGAGAGAGAGAGAGAGAGGAGAGAGAGAGAGAGAGAGAGGAGAGGAGAGAGAGAGCCGGGAAGTAATCCAATAATTAGATTAATGTTTCATGAATCTATAATAGGAAGCCATTAGCGAATATCGATAGTAAGTATCCGGCGTCATTATATGTTATCCAATATTCTTCGTTTCTAATTCATGCGTGTGTGCAGGTGTTAGAGAGAGAGGAGAGAGAGGAGAGAGAGAGAGAGAGAGAGAGAGAGGAGGAGAGAGAGAGCAAATTTTACATGAAGACTTTGAATCAACTTTTTCTTGCTAGTTAAAAGACATACAAATATGAGAGAGAGAGAGAGAGAGAGAGAGAGAGAGGAGAGAGAGAGAGAGAGAGTTTTACATGAAGACTTTTAGTCTACACTCTCCCGTTACTTAATCGACATATAAAATAAGAGAGAGAGAGAGAGAGAGAGAGAGGAGAGAGCGAGAGAGAGAGAGAGAGAGAGAGAGAGAGCACGTTTTAGATATAAATTTTTTAATCAACACTTCCGTTACTTCAACGATATAAATGAGAGAGAGAGAGAGAGGAGAGAGAGAGAGAGAGAGAGAGAGAGAGAGAGAGAGAGAGAGCATCCATATATTTACTTGACCAATACATTCAAGTACACCTAATCAAAATCAATTCATAATCTCTACGACACCCCCCCCCCCCCCAAAAACCCACATTAAAACAGCCTACATACAAATCAAGAAAAGATAAAAAATCAGGTTATTTTTCCCATCTTATGTTATCTTGACTTTCCGTATCTGTGAGAACTCTGAAACTGTGAACATTTCTGGCTTCTTTTTTCTCCGATTCCAGGAAATAAACTTCTCCAGGAGACTGACTCCGTCGTTGGCCAAAACGACAAACTTTGCCTATCAGTTACAGCTGTCACCAACTTTCTAATAACCTATTGTATTTTTGACGGGGGCAGTTTTTTTCCCCTTTTGAAAAGGGTCGCCTGAAGAGGAGGAGAGGACCTCATTGTGGGAGATTTTAACGATTTGAAGAGGCAAATAATGGAATATTTTCCGGTTGAAGGATAAATTAAGGTGAACTAAGGAAAATGAGTGAGTGTAGCATACTTAGGAAGTGGAGACACACTCAGGAACACGGGGTGCGTATAGGATTACTTAGGAAGTGGAGAAAACCGAGGAAAACTAGTGGTCATTAGGCCTACTTAGGAAAAGGAGAAAAAACGAGGGAAACAATAGTGTAGACCCTACTTAGGAAGTGGAGGAAAAACTCATGAACACGAGTAGTTATAGGCCTACTTAGGAAGTGGAGAAAACTAAGAAAAACAAGTGGGTATAGATCTACTTAGGAAAAGGAGAAGAATTAAGGAAAACGAGTGAGTATAGGCCTACTTAGGAAGAGGAGGAAAACTTAGGGAAACAAGTGGGTATAGACCTACTTGAGAAAATGAGAAAAACTGGTGAACACGAGGTGATTATAGGCCTACCTTAGGAAGGAGAGGAAAACTAAGGAAAACAAGCGGGAATAGACCTACTTAGGAAAAGGAGTAGAACTGTGGAACACTAGTTATTATAGGCCTAATTAGGAAGTGGAGGAAAACTAAGGAACACGAGTGATTATAGACCTACTTTGGAATTGGAGAAAACTAAAAATCACGAGTTAGTATAGGCCTAGTTAGGAACAGGAGAAAATTAAGTAAAATTAATGGGTACAGTCTACCAAAAAAAGTGGAAAAAACAGGGAAACGAGTGAGTATCCTCATGAAGCAGCTTATAATAACTGTTGCATTGAATTATATGTGTTGTAACTACGAAAGGTATTTCAAGTAGAGCTAACAGTAACTTGTTAATTAGGAACAATGTCCAACTTTCGACCAATTTGAGTAGTATTGTTGTTGAGCCAAATAACAAAGTTTGTCTTTGGCCTTTGTTGCTGGAAGGTGTATAAAGTTTCAAGAGAACTGGAATATCTCAGATATTTTTATCAGGGGTTGATAGGTAATGATAATACTTGATTATATCGCAATGGCGTTGTCTTCTGAAGTTAGGGGAGAGTTTGTTATTAAAAGGCATTATAATAATTAGACAGTTATTAAGGTTTACACTGTATATAGATTAATCACCTATGAAAAGTCATACTAACTAAGAGAGAAAGACGAACAGTTGGATGCGTGAATTCCTGGCATACCACACTGAAGAAGTGCATTTTGTCACATCCATACTGCTCGGCGAGTAGCCAAACAGATAGTGTAGGGATAGATGGTAGAGGTGGTGGGTGGAGCTAAACATAAGAACTCGCAGCACAGTAAGGATGTGACAAGTTGCATATCCTCAGAGCGAGGAGTGCCAAGAATTCCTGCGTCAACTGTACGTCTTTCTCTCTTAGTATGTATGATTTATTTATATAAATCTAATATAATGTACACCACCTCAACATCTATCTAACTGTACAGATACAAAGGATTTATATTTTTATATATATTTTAAAGAATTATTGCAGGAAGTCATCCCTTTGAGCTCGTATTAATCTCGTCAGGGTGAAACCAATTTTATTACCATATTTCTCAGAGTTTTAAAAGAATGCCGAATTACTCTGACATCAAAACATGGCTTTAATGAATGACCATTGTCCCTAAAATAGAAATTGCAAACGAAATACCTAACATATAAAAAAACATGTTAAACAAATGGCCTGTCACAGGGAAATCTGTATGTAGCTGAACACAAATTCAATTTATATTTTTCACAGAAAACAATTTTTGTTATTTTAACTAGTTTGTCGAAATGTTTCGACTGGGTGAGGAATGTTTTCGTTTGTTTATAAGCTAAAACGATGTTAAGATATGTATTAGGAGGATGTCCAATATATGTAGAAGGAGGAACACTAAGATAGGGATACAGAGGAATTGATGTGTATATATATATATATATATAATATATATATATATATATATATAATATATATATATATATATATATATATATATATATATATATATAGTACACATACAGACACACAAATATATATATATATGATATATATATCTATATGTATATATATATTATATGTATGTATGTACACACACACACATATATATACTACACATATATAGGTTCCCCCCAAACCCCCTTCCTTACCTCACAAGGATGGTGAGTTTAGAAACACTACAAGAAACTACCGAGCTTGAACGGGACTCGAACCCCAGTCCGGCAGATCACCAGTCAGGGACGTTTTCCCAATTAGAGAAAGATGCTCTTTTAAAATTGCAGATATTAACTGTTGGGGATCTTCCACGTATAACTTAATATCTCTCTCTCTCCTCTCTCTCTCTCTCTCTCTCTCTCTCTCTCTCTCTCGCACCAGATAGATACACAAATCTTCTTCTATTAACGTGTTTCATACCATTTGTATGACCTTCTTTTGAAGGACTTTGCCTTAGCTTTTAGGTAGACCGTAATCCCGATCAGCTGCCCGGCCTGACATAGCTTAGACCCCGGTAGCCATGTTCATGTGTTGTACCAGTCCACCATCGTCCCCCCCCGCCACCCCAGGGAGAAGTCCAATAGCACCGCGAAAACAAAAGGATATCGCAGACACTAGACCATCGTAAGAAGATTTTGCGGGAAATGGGTTTTAGTCCAAAGCTCCATGAATAACGAAGTATGTAAATTCGACTTCCTTTGAAACTACATTTTTTATTTCTGTGTAGGATGAAGAAAGACAAACCAACGAAAATTATCTTAGAAATTGTGTCCTTACTGCAAGAATACAAGAGAAGCACTTTCAGGGAATGTCAGGGAAACCACAATTTCTTTCAGTGTTACTGCTTCCTTTATTTCTCGGTTCCCTTTCTCAGTTCCTTGCATTCACAGAAAGTCGAGGTGAAGTGTATTTGCCTATTCTTTTATTTATCTTTTTCTTTTATTCCAGTAGGACACGTTGGTGCTTTAATTTGTTTGTTAGAAGTTCCAGTATATTTATTAAAACAAAATGCGTTCGTTAGCAGTTTTCTCAGTATCCTTTTTAAACTAACCTTAGACACAGAAAGAATTTATAGACCTAGCGCCACGGTTAGCCAAGGAATCATATTCTAAATAAAAAACTTAATGCCACCAATAAAAGAAATACATTTCTATATTTTGATTATAATTCCCAGGTAGGTTGGCCCGGGGCACTAACCACCCCTTGAGATACTACCACTAGAGAATTATTGGCTCCTTTGACTGGCCAGACAGTACTGCATTAGATCCCTCTCTCTATTTAAGGCGTAGATTATCTTTGCCTGCACATACACCGAATAGGTCTGGCCTATTCTTACTACATTCTCCTCTGTCCTCATACACCTGACAACACTGAGATTACCAAACAATTCTCCTTAGCGCAAGGGGTTAACTACTGCACTGTAATTGCTCAGTGGCTACTTTCTTCTTTGTAAAGGTATAAGAGACTCTTTAGTTATGGTAAGCAGCCCTTCTAGGAAAAGGACACTCCAAGATCAGTCCATTGTTTTCTAGTCTTGGGTAGTGCCATAGCCTCTGTACCATGGTCTGCCACCTGTCTTGGGTTAGAGTTTTCTTGCTTGAGGGTACGCTTGGGCTATGGGTGTTCTATCTATTTTCCCTTCCTCTTGAATTTTTGAGTTTTTATAGTTTATATGTGAAGGATCTAATTGTTACTATTCTTTAAATATTTTATTTTGATTGTTTATTCTTCTCTTGTAGTTCATTTGTTTCCTTATTATCTTTCCTCATTGGGCTATTTTTCCTTGGTGCAGCCTTTGGAATTATACCATCTTGCTTTTCCAACTAGCTTGTAATAATAATAATAATAATAATAATAATAATGTTGTAGGCCTATAGCCTTAACTACTTATATATGCAAACTATTTGGAGAGAATGATGAACAATAGACATTTGTGGCATCTAGAATCAAAAACCATTTTATCAAACAGGCAGTACAGTTAGAGGAAGTACGTCAGACCCCGTTGATGATGTTTACTACCCAAAACAGGGATAAATATTGTATTATATAGAACTAATTCTGGTTCTAAATATTGCCTTGATACAGTATAGATTAGATATCGAAACTTTGGTGGAACGTTCCTGCCTGGTGATCGCTAGACTTGGGTTCGAATCCCGCTCAATCTCGTTAGTTTCATTAGCGTGAGCAACATCACTACCCTTGTGAGAGCTATTACGTCTTCCTGCTCAGTCATCAGCAACCATTGCTGGCCCGCCCAGGTTATAGTTTTGTGGAGAGGTGGCTTGGGGCGCTGAACATATGCATATATGGTCAGTCTTTAGGATATTGTCCTGCTTATTAGGGGCAATGTAACTGTCCCCTTGCTTCTGCTATTCATGAGGGAACTTTAAACCTTTAAAATAGTTGTTTAAAATTGCACATTGAATAAATTTAGGAGATTTGTATCAGAACTGACAGAATCTTGCAATATTATTCTTCTAATTCACAGGATATGAAACTCAAATACTGGGGATAAACATGCGAATATCTTTTATCTAGAAACTATCTTATCCAGAAACTGATATCCAGAAACTGTATCTTATCCAGAAACTGTATCAGAAACTGTAACTTATCGAGAAACTGTATCAGAAACTTTATCTTATCCAGAAACTGTATCAGAAACTATATCTTATCCGAACCTGTATCTAATCCAGAAACTGTTATCCAGAAACTGTATCTTTATCCAGAAACCGTATCTTATCCAGAAACTGTTATCCAGAAGCTGTTATCCAGAAACTGTATCTTATCGAGGAAACTGTATCTTATCCAGAATCTGTTATCCAGAAACTGTTTTCTTATCCATAAAGTGTATCTTATCCAGAAACTATGATCCAGAAACTGTATCTTATCCAGAAACTTAATAGGGTGGGAGGGACCGTTCTTTCCTTTGCAGACTGCCTCGTTAACAATACTTTTCGTCTGGTGAAAAAGCAGGCACACAAGCAAACGAATCACTATCAAGTTGCCATTAGCAAGATTAGGAGAGTGAAATGGGACACTCGTTGGAGGCGGAAAGTCTTCGGAGTTTCTCATGCGTTTAGACTCCCTCCTGGAAAAGACACTGTCGTAATATCGAATTCTATGTTTTCCATTCCTAATGCTGTGATTATCATAATTGTTTAATGATGATGTTGCTATTCTTAAAATATTTTATTTTAGCTGTTAATTACCTGTAATTTCCTTATTTCCTTTTCCTCTCTGGGCTATTTTCTCCGTTGGAGCCCTCGGGCTTATAGAATCCCTCCTGGAAAAGACACTGTCGTAATATCGAATTCTATGTTTTCCATTCCTAATGCTGTGATTATCATAATTGTTTAATGATGATGTTGCTATTCTTAAAATATTTTATTTTAGCTGTTAATTACCTGTAATTTCCTTATTTCCTTTTCCTCTCTGGGCTATTTTCTCCGTTGGAGCCCTCGGGCTTATAGAATCCCTCCTGGAAAAGACACTGTCGTAATATCGAATTCTATGTTTTCCATTCCTAATGCTGTGATTATCATAATTGTTTAATGATGATGTTGCTATTCTTAAAATATTTTATTTTAGCTGTTAATTACCTGTAATTTCCTTATTTCCTTTTCCTCTCTGGGCTATTTTCTCCGTTGGAGCCCTCGGGCTTATAGAATCCCTCCTGGAAAAGACACTGTCGTAATATCGAATTCTATGTTTTCCATTCCTAATGCTGTGATTATCATAATTGTTTAATGATGATGTTGCTATTCTTAAAATATTTTATTTTAGCTGTTAATTACCTGTAATTTCCTTATTTCCTTTTCCTCTCTGGGCTATTTTCTCCGTTGGAGCCCTCGGGCTTATAGAATCCCTCCTGGAAAAGACACTGTCGTAATATCGAATTCTATGTTTTCCATTCCTAATGCTGTGATTATCATAATTGTTTAATGATGATGTTGCTATTCTTAAAATATTTTATTTTAGCTGTTAATTACCTGTAATTTCCTTATTTCCTTTTCCTCTCTGGGCTATTTTCTCCGTTGGAGCCCTCGGGCTTATAGAATCCCTCCTGGAAAAGACACTGTCGTAATATCGAATTCTATGTTTTCCATTCCTAATGCTGTGATTATCATAATTGTTTAATGATGATGTTGCTATTCTTAAAATATTTTATTTTAGCTGTTAATTACCTGTAATTTCCTTATTTCCTTTTCCTCTCTGGGCTATTTTCTCCGTTGGAGCCCTCGGGCTTATAGAATCCCTCCTGGAAAAGACACTGTCGTAATATCGAATTCTATGTTTTCCATTCCTAATGCTGTGATTATCATAATTGTTTAATGATGATGTTGCTATTCTTAAAATATTTTATTTTAGCTGTTAATTACCTGTAATTTCCTTATTTCCTTTTCCTCTCTGGGCTATTTTCTCCGTTGGAGCCCTCGGGCTTATAGAATCCCTCCTGGAAAAGACACTGTCGTAATATCGAATTCTATGTTTTCCATTCCTAATGCTGTGATTATCATAATTGTTTAATGATGATGTTGCTATTCTTAAAATATTTTATTTTAGCTGTTAATTACCTGTAATTTCCTTATTTCCTTTTCCTCTCTGGGCTATTTTCTCCGTTGGAGCCCTCGGGCTTATAGAATCCCTCCTGGAAAAGACACTGTCGTAATATCGAATTCTATGTTTTCCATTCCTAATGCTGTGATTATCATAATTGTTTAATGATGATGTTGCTATTCTTAAAATATTTTATTTTAGCTGTTAATTACCTGTAATTTCCTTATTTCCTTTTCCTCTCTGGGCTATTTTCTCCGTTGGAGCCCTCGGGCTTATAGAATCCCTCCTGGAAAAGACACTGTCGTAATATCGAATTCTATGTTTTCCATTCCTAATGCTGTGATTATCATAATTGTTTAATGATGATGTTGCTATTCTTAAAATATTTTATTTTAGCTGTTAATTACCTGTAATTTCCTTATTTCCTTTTCCTCTCTGGGCTATTTTCTCCGTTGGAGCCCTCGGGCTTATAGAATCCCTCCTGGAAAAGACACTGTCGTAATATCGAATTCTATGTTTTCCATTCCTAATGCTGTGATTATCATAATTGTTTAATGATGATGTTGCTATTCTTAAAATATTTTATTTTAGCTGTTAATTACCTGTAATTTCCTTATTTCCTTTTCCTCTCTGGGCTATTTTCTCCGTTGGAGCCCTCGGGCTTATAGAATCCCTCCTGGAAAAGACACTGTCGTAATATCGAATTCTATGTTTTCCATTCCTAATGCTGTGATTATCATAATTGTTTAATGATGATGTTGCTATTCTTAAAATATTTTATTTCAGCTGTTAATTACCTGTAATTTCCTTATTTCCTTTTCCTCTCTGGGCTATTTTCTCCGTTGGAGCCCTCGGGCTTATAGAATCCCTCCTGGAAAAGACACTGTCGTAATGTCATCTTCTATGTTTTCCATTTCTAATGCTGTTATTATCATAATTGTTTAATGATAATAATGCTATTCTTAAAATATTTTATTTCAGCTGTTAATTACTTGTAATTTCCTAATTTCCCTTTCCTCACTGTGCTATTTTCCCCGTTGGAGACCTCGGGCTTATAGCATTCTGCTTTTCCAACTAGGGTTGTAGCTTAGCAAGTAATGATGATAATAATAAAACACCATGCCGTGTCTAACAATATAGGTATTAAAATTCCACAGTTATATACGTTGTACATTTAAAAAATACAGGAGCTTTGACACTCCAGCTTAAGAGGCACTTTATAAAAAGTGAGAAAGCTCTTTTATTTTTCTCAAAATATACAAAGTATATAAATGGGGAATTTTATTACCCATTACAATTGATATTGTTATTACTGCATTTGTTTTATTATTATTATTATTATTATTATTATTATTATTATTACTAGTCTGCACATACCACACTAGATGGTTCATCATCATCATCTCCTCCTACGCCTATTGACGCAAAGGGTCTTGGTTAGATTTCGCCAGTCGTCTCTATCTTGAGCTTTTAATTCAATACTTCTCCATTCACAATCTCTCACTTCACGCCCCATAGTCCTCAGCCAAGTAGGCCTGGGTCTTCCAAATCTTCTAGTAGCTTGTAGAGCCCAGTTAAACTAGATGGGTAACCGAAGATAATTTTTGTCTGCAGAGAGATCAATGCAAAAATCACCATAAACAATAAATATTGAGCAAGAGACAGTTTTGATATAAACCAACATACTGTAATCTATATAACCAAGAACTATTAAATAGCCATCACAGAGGAATAGGGAAACAAGATAGAATAGTATGCCCGAGTGTACCCTCAAGCACGAGAACCGTAATCCAAGACAGCATAAGACCATGGTATAGAGGCTATGTCACTACCCAAGACTAGATAACAACGGTAGCCTCGAATACTAGCCAGGAAAGCAAATAAATTCAAAGAGGGTAAAAGCAAAATTGGTTACTCAGACGCTGAGAATCTTAAATTATCCTTAACTAACTGTAATTATGAGAAACAGCGCGGGTGCCATTAACGATTAGGACTATATGGCCAACACGGAATATCTAATTATACGTTCATTTGAAGATTATGAGTCCCTAAGCCTAACTGTGTCGTTTCCACATCCTAAAATCTGTGGAAAATCACGAGCAATAAGGTGTTGAGTTCCAACACCTACTTGAAACTCGGAAACTAAAGTCTGAAACTGAATAGCCCTTTAGTAAAGTGGAATTGTCCTTCGGGAGTTGGTAATTCATTGGAATTTATGTCAAATTAAGTTTACTTTTTCTGATATAAAAAGGTAAATTGAAGTGAAACCTCCCTCCTATTATATTTTATCTTCGATACAGATATTTCTTTGTCGTAGAGAGAGAGAGAGAGAGAGAGAGAGAGAGAGAGAGAGAGAGAGAGAGAGAGAGAGTTTAATATTATGACAATGACCTATTGGATTCCCATCAACTATTGTCGTATATATCTTTAAACATATTCCAGTTATTTGTGTGCAAATGACCATGTGATCATTATTCCATATGTAAGCACGAGAGAGAGAGAGAGAGAGAGAGAGAGAGAGAGAGAGAGAGAGAGAGAGAGAGAGAAGTTTAGTATTGTGGCAATGACCTTTAAGATTGCCATCAGCTACTGTATGTATCTATAATCATATTCCGGTTATTTGTGTGCAAATGACTACTCATTAATCCTTATGCAAGCGAGAGAGAGAGAGAGAGAGAGAGAGAGAGAGAGAGAGAGAGAGGTTTAGTATTGTGGTAATGTCCTTAAGGATTTCCATCAGCTACTGGATATATCTATAATCATATTCTGGTTATTTGTGTGCAAATAACTACACATTAATCAATTCTTATGCAAGGAAGAGAGAGAGAGAAAGAGAGAGGAGAGAGAGAGAGAGAGAGAGAGAGAGAGAGGAGAGAGAGAGAGAGAGACTCGTGGGGGGAATTACAGGGGAAAATTAAAACCTGAAAGTTCAATTATTTTAGTTGAGGATAAGAAACTAATCATGATACTAGATACACCAACATTTAACTTTAAACAAAGACCCACGGGCAATGTACTGTATATGCATATTATGTGTTCCTGTGATTCATTCCAGGCATATAATGTATGTCTGTATGTATATATATATATATATATATATATATATATATATATATATATATATATATATATATATATGCATATATATATATATATATATATATATATATATATATATATATATATATATATGTGTGTGTGTGTGTGTGTGTGTGAGAGAGAGAGTGAGTGTGTGTTTATTATAACACAGCTTGTTCATAAAATAATTTTTATGGTGAAAGGTATCATCTGCTGAGATTATGTGTTATTTTGAAAAATTCAATCAATTCTCACCACATTCAACAGGGAAAAATTTTTAGACAAACTTCCTCTCTCTCTCTCTCTCTCTCTCTCTCTCTCTCTCTCTCTCTCTCTCTCTCTCTCTCTCTCTCTCTCTCTCGCTACTAGGAGTATGTCCATCTTGCCAGTAATATTAGAGGAGGAAATTCCCACGAAGGCTTTAGAGCAAAAAATTCTTTGAAGGAAAACTTCTTGACTCTAGATATGAAGCTGAACTCTCCCAGGTATTCTGATGAGCCCCAGTAATCTCTTCTTCCGGAAGAAACATTTTCTAGGAGATTCTCCCTCTAGAAATTCTAGAGAGAACTCAATAGGCTTATGTCAAAGACTACAGCTTATGGCATTATATACACGTACACACACAAACACACACACGCGTGCGCTTGTACATTCCTACAGTGTACTAACAACGGCTGATTATATATATATATATATATATATATATATATATATATATATATATATATATATATATATACCCTCATCAAGTAAAGAGGAAGGATTAGAAGAAAAATCCCCTTTTGTTCGGGTTTTATTTTGGCTACCTCTCATACACACACACACACACATATATATATATATATATGTATATATATATATATATATATATATATATATATATATATATATATATATATATATATATATATTTATATATACACACATATATATATGTATATATATATAAAACACTAGATAACCTGCTAGATTCTATGGATTTTTCTTTTGATGATAAAAATTATATTACTAATTTTATTTGATATATTTTATCAACGAAAATTTTCATCACTATCCAACACAAGCGGCCTACTGCAAGAAAAGTTTTCATAAACTTCGAATTTTATGAGAGGACAGATCCCCTCTTTGTAAAAAAGACAAGCCATATAATTTTGGGAGCCTTTATGGGGGGTTGAGACAGACCGGTTGTAAAATTCCAAAAGTTAAGACTAAAAAAAAAAAAAAATATTTTAAAAGGGGAAAAAGCACCAGAACACCAACTAACCTAAAATAGGAGCCATATCCTTAACCGCCTTACCTAACCTAAGCTAGGAGCCATATCCTTAACCATTTTACATAACCTAATCTAGAAGCCGTATCCTTAACCCCCTTACCTAACCTAACATGGGAGCTGTATTCTTAACCATCTTACCTAACCTAACCTAGGAGCCGTATCCTTAACCATCTTACCTAACCTAAACTACGTGCAGTATCTTTAACCCCTTCACCTAACATAACCTAGGTGCCTTATCCTTAACCACCTTAACTAACCTAACCTAAGTTCCGTATCCTAAACCCTTTTACCTAACATAACCTAGGAGCTGTATCCTTAACTGCCTTACCTAACCTAATATAGGAGCCATATCCTTAACCCCCTTACCTAACCTAACCTAGGAGCCGTATCCTTAACCAATATACCTTACCAAACCTAGAAGCCGTATCGTTAACCACCTTACCTAACATAACTTAGGAGTCGTATCCTTAACTCCCTTACTTAACCTTACCTAGGAACCGTATCCTTACCTACTTACCTACCAACGGGAGATTGTACCTTTAGCTTACTCGAAAACTAAATTTCAACCATATCTTTGTTCCCAACCGGCTTCACTCCTGACAAGGTAACACTAAATCATAATATTTCGTAAATCGTAAAACTAGCTTCACATTATGGTATTTCAGATAAAAAAAAAAAAAACATTTTCCCCATAAAGGAAATCTATTTAACGAGTAATAAAAAAGTTTACGTCAGTCCCAACCAACTACATTTACCCCTGATTTTGGAAATAATAGATAAGGTAGATTATTCCACAATCTTATCGGTGTACAAGATTTCTTTATACCGGTAGACTGTCCTGTTAGTAAATCCCTTAATAATAATAATAATAATAATAATAATAATAATAATAATAATAATAATGATAATAATAATAATGAGTGTATCATGGTACCATGATTTAATCTAAAACCTTCTTTGAGCAATTTTGCTTGTTTTGTAATTTCCCGTTTCCCTTTAATAATCAACAAAGACATAAATATTCCCAAATGCATATTTTCTTGGTAATCTCTTACATATAATGCAATTTATATCCTTATACTTATTCCTTCTGTGTGTAATATAGATAGTCATTGGATAATAAGTTTCCTGTTCTGCTATGCCAACATATGAGATAAAAGACTTGCAGAACAATATAACTCCTCTGGTGCACTATATCTACCATGCAAATTATGAATTACGTAAACAGGGTTGTGGTGGCCTGGTGGTAGCGTCCTTGCCTGGTGATTGCCAGACTGGGGTTCGAGCCCCTCTCAGACTCGTTAATTTCTTTGGTCGCTGCAGCCTCACCATCCTTGTGAGCTAAGGATGGGGGTGTTTGGATGAGCCTATAGGTCTATCTGCCGAGTCACTAGCAGCCATTTCCTGGCACTCTTTGGTCCTAGCTTGGGCGCTGATCATATGTAATATGTTCATTCGTCTAGGGCATCATTATTATTATTATTATTACTTGCTAAGCTACAGCCCTAGTTGGAAAAGCAAGATACTGTAAGCCTGGGGGCTCCAACAAGGAAAATAGCCCGGTTAGGAAAGGAAACAGGAAAAATAAAATATTTTAAGAGGAGTAACAACATTAAAATAAATATTTCCTATATAAACTATAAAAACTAAAAAAAAAAAGTCAGTGGAAGAGAAATAAGAAAGAATAGTATACCCGGGTGTACCCTCAAGTAAGAGAACTCTACCCCAAAACAGTGGAAGACCATGGTCCTGCTTGATAGGGCAATGTCACTGTCCCTTGCCCCTGCCATTCATGAGCGGCCTTTGAACCATTAAACAGTGCCGTAATTTTGTTATTCTTCAAAAAAAAAAAAAAAAAAAAAAAAAAAAAAAAAAATGGGTAGCCTGAGCATGTTCGCCAATAAGCTACCCAGGTGTCAATAACCCCGTAAGAACGTTGGGTAATATGACGAGTATCATTACGAGAAGCCGCAAACTTCTTTATGAGCCCAATTTCCCTAAAGTTTGGCCCCTAGCGGCAAAAGTTGGAGGACACAATATTCCATCCGGCTCTTCCAATATAAGAAGGGAAACGATAAACCTTTCCTTCGGGGGTTTTTGGAGTGAAGAATGGCTCTATTTTGAAGTATGGCTTAATATTATTATTATTATCATTATTAGTGTACGTGACCCGTCAAAAATGACGGCTAAATATTTAGATAAATATGCACACACATAGAAATCATCATCACTAGCGTATGCGACCCGTCAAAAATGACTGCTAAATATTCAGATAAATATGCACACACAGACATCATCATCACTAGTGTACGCGACCCGTCAATAATGACGGTTAATATTTAGATGAATATGCACACACACAGACAGATTCAACCCTTTCTAACCCCCCCCCCCCTCCCTTCCCTTTCCTAACTACAACCCGCTGGTTCAGCAATTTGTGGGAGATTGTGGTTTCCGAGTGTATCTCTCGGGAACCCCATTTCACCAAGGTATGACTATTCTCCTCCCACCTACCCGCGGAACGTGGAGAGACCGATTAGTCATATGTCTGGCAATGCCGCTCAGCGTGACAGGAAAGAAATATATCTAATTTATATAGCCAGATACTTGTGATTTATTGTCGTTAACGAAGTGAGTGACCTTATATGAAATGCCAAATTTTTTTTAAAGATATCTCACCCAACCCGTAGCCCAATCATTCCCTAACCGTAGATTTCGGAGGTGGAGGGGGGGAGCACCTGATATTTTCGGTGGTGGAGTCAATAACTCCTATACCAATTAACATATTAAAGTGAAATTTTAAGGGATTACTTGAATATATATATATATATATATATATATATATATATATATATATATATATATATATATATATATATATATATATAAATAAATATATATATATATATATATATATATATATATATATATATATTTATATATATACATATACATATACATATATATACATATATATAAGCTCTGTTTCTGCCAATTTTCATGTTCATACCTGCTATAAGCATGCCTTGGCTGTCACTTTTGTTCGTAAATGACGATTTTTAGCTAACAAATCAGTGAGAAGCCGCAAACTGGTCCTTTACAACTGGTCGAAGCTGCAACTTCTCCTACACCAAGAGGACCAGTAATGTGTCAGTTTGCATGTTCTTTGACTCCGAATTTGGGAAGACGTGATCATTCTAGCCCCTCCTCCAAGGTATTTGCAGCCCAGCATCTGTGCAAAGTAACGTCGGAATGATTTT
Organism: Palaemon carinicauda; assembly: GCF_036898095.1. NCBI lineage: Eukaryota > Metazoa > Arthropoda > Malacostraca > Decapoda > Palaemonidae > Palaemon > Palaemon carinicauda. The sequence goes on from NC_090742.1 coordinate 10,908,195, forward strand.
CAACATGAAAGAAGAAGTGTATTTACCGTAGACTTCAAACTGATTTCGGGGAAATCTTCTGTAGCGTCCTTGCCTGGTGATTACCAGACTGGGGGATTCGAGTCCCGCTCAGACTCGTTAGTTCCTTTGGTTGGTGCAACCTCGCCATCTTTGTGACCTAAGGATGGGGGGTTTGGGGGAGCCTATAGGTGTATCTGTTGATTCATCAGCAGCCATTGCCTGGCCCTCCTTGGTCCTAGCTTGGGTGGAAAGGGGGCTTGGGTGCTGATCATATGTAATATGGTCAGTCTTAAGGGCATTGTCCTGCTTGCCAGGGTAATGTCACTGTCCCTTACCCTTGCCATTCATGAGCGGCCTTTAAACCTTTAATAGTGTTTCAGGTTATGATCGTAGGTGCGTAACTGAGCAAGGTTGGGTGGGAGTTATGGTTTGAATGTATTGCCAGATGCGCGAACTGACACTGATCATTCACCTTTTGGGTTCCACCATGAACTTTCTGACATGTGGCACATGTCCAACAGTCCAAGGAACATTGGCCTCGAGAGATAACTCTGAACTTGATACTTGTTAGACATCTACGTCTGTTCGATGTAAGAAAAGCTGTGTAGCATACAGAGATCATGACGCACATACTGCAGTAATCATATAATTACTAAGCACCCAAAAGGCTATATTAAATATTCAGTATTGAAATGATTTATATTCACTGAATGAATTTCATTATTAAATAATGTTAGAACATATATCTAGAGGGGCTCCTCCATATTAAACATTTAGTATTGGAATGATTTGCATCCACTGAATGAATTTTATTATTAAATGAAGTTAGAACGCATATCTAGCGGGGCTCCTTTTCATAATGTTTTCATCTTTTCAGGTTTGGCGACTTGCGGGAATTTGCAACTTCTTCGCAGTACCAGAAATGAAGTCTTTGTTCATTCCGTTGGTAACTATTTTCAACCCTACATAAAGAGGTAAGTGGATGTCCTATTCGTATTCCTAATCATAGCCACTCTTTGAAAGCTTCAGCTGAAATAATCTGCTTCATTGTCGTCTGTTGTTAAATACATGTTTCCAGTTCAGATAGTTTTTTAAAATGTTTACAAAATCTGCATATTTTGGAGCGCATCATTCCCATTCAATTAACCCGCATTGTGCCTCTGTGTTGACCAGCCATTTAAAGGGCGCTCATGAATGGCAGAGGTAAGGGACAGTAACATTGCTCTATAAAGCAGGACAATGCTCTAGAGACTGACCATATATACATATGATCAGCGGCCAAGCCCCCTCTCCACCCAAGCAAGGACCAAGGAGGTCCAGGCAATGGCTGCTGATGACTCAGCAGCTAGACCTATAGGCT
>NC_090742.1:10912054-10922054 GCF_036898095.1 Palaemon carinicauda
TTACAGTTGCTAGTTACATGTAATCACACACCCACACACACACACACACACACAACACAACACACAGCACACACACACCTAATTTGTATGTGTGGCATGTAAGCATTAATATTTGACAATACAATTTGATAGTCAGATGAAAGTTTTTAATGAGCGACTTCCGTTTTAGTGAAGTTATAACTCAAAATATGAATAGCTTTTTCAATTAACTGTTTTCTATTTTTTATGATTTATCTTAGATAATGAAAAAAAGACCTTTTGAATATTTATTATTATTATTATTATTATTATTATTATTATTATTATTATTATTACTAGCTAAGCTACAACCCTAGATGGAAAAGCAAAATGCATAAGCCCAAGGGCTCCAACAGAGAAAAATAGCCCAGTGAGGAAAGGAAATAAGGGAATAGATAAACAATATAAGAAGTAATGAACAATTGAAATAAAATATTTTAAAATCATTAACAACAATAAAACAGACATTTCATACATAAACTATGAAAAGACTTATGTTAGCCTGTTCAACATAAAAACATTTGCTGCAAGTTTGAACTTTTGAAGTTCTACTGATTTAACTACCCGATTATTAGTAATAGTAGTAGTAGTATTAGTAGTAGTAATAGTAGTAGCAGCAATTAGATATAAATTTAACGTGGTGAGAAACTTGGGACAAACTATATAAAATTAGCAGTAATAAAAAAAAAATTTGCACACAAAATTACCTTTATTTCACTATGCTTTTTTTTCATCAGTTAACAGTATCATTATCATTAAGATTATTATTAGTATTATTGCTTTTATTTTTACTAATATTATTATCATTACTAGAAAAAAGTTGTGAGCTATTATATGATATTAAAAAAAAAATAATAAGCTGAAAATACGTCGTTGAAGAGTATAAAAAATTGAATGATTTGAAGATGGAATGAAAATAGAATAAAAGAGTAAAAAATATCAGTATTGAAAATAAAATGAAACAGTAAAAAATATATGTAGTTAAAATATGTCTTTCTCGTAACACGGATGTTAAAATCTCTCTCTCTCTCTCTCTCTCTCTCTCTCTCTCTCTCTCTCTCTCTCTCTCTCTCTCTCTCTCTCTCTCTCTCTCTCTGAATAGAAATGGATGAAATATCAGTAATGAGGAATAGGATATAACTGTAAAAAATGTATAATGAAACTGTCCAATTCGTAACTCAAAACATGCTAAAATCAATCTCTCTCTCTCTCTCTCTCTCTCTCTCTCTCTCTCTCTCTCTCTCTCTCTCTCTCTCTCTCTCTCTCACACACACACACACAATAAAGATAGAAAAATAACGGTAATGAAAATAAGATAAAACAGTAAAAAATATCTGTAATGAAAATGTCTATCTCGTAACACAAGAGATGCTAAAATCTCTCTCTCTCTCTCTCTCTCTCTCTCTCTCTCTCTCTCTCTCTCTCTCTCTCTCTCTCTCTCTCGAATGAATACGAATGCGAAGGCGTAAAAGGGAAACTTCTGAATGGGCAAGGAAATGAAACAGAGAGAGAAAAAGTTGGCGAATAAACATGAATTCTGGTTCTTTTATCAAGGAATAAAAGACGTCTTTCGAGTGATGAAGTTTTTAGATGATATATTGCACAGAATGACAGTATGCAAGAAAATATGTATGTATATGCATACTAATTACAGTAGGTTTATGTATGTGTGCATATATACATGTATTATTATTATTATTATTATTATTATTATTATTATTGTTATTATTATTATTATTATTATTATTAGCTAAGCTACAACTCAAGTTGGAAAAGCAGGATGTTGTAAGCCCAAGGGCTCTAACAGGAAAAAATATCCCAGTGAGGAAAGGAAATAACGAAATTGATAATATACAAGCGAGGCTATGAACATCAAAAAAATATGCATATACATATGCGTATATACTAATATATATATATATATATATATATATATATATATATATATATATATATATATATATATACATACATATATTTATATATATATCTGTATATACATACATATATATACATATATATTTTATGTACATATATACATATATATATACATATATTTATATATATACATACATTTATATATATATATATATATATATATATATATATATATATATATATATATATGTATATATATACAAGAATATATAAACGTATGTGTTTATATGAATGTATTATATATATATATATATATATATATATATATATATATATATATATATATATATGCATACACACGCACAAAAAAGGAACAAATATACATTTGCCAAAATCATGATGGAAAGTGAAAGCAACATCAAAGAGGATGACTGCTTTAATATTCATCCACATAAAAGTCACATCTCGTTCAGGCATCAACTGCCAAATATGAATAAAAAAAGGTTATATTTCTTTCGACTTCTGCAACGACAAACTTTTTATGTTTATTTTTTTTCATTTTTTATATTTTATATATGAAAGATTTATTTAAATGTACCTGTTTTTTTAAATATTTTATTTTAATTGTTAATGACTTCTCTTGTATTTTATTTATTTCCTTCTTTTCCTTTTCTAACTGGGCTAATATTCCCTGTTGGTGCCCTGGGAATTTTAGCATCCTGCTTTTCCAACTAGGGTTGTAGCATAGTTACTACTACTACTTCTACTACTACTAATACTACTACTACTACTGCTACTGCTACTACTTGAAATAATAATAATAATAACAATAATAATAATGATAATAATAATATTAATGACCCATAGTTTATTTCGGAGGAGAGATATTTTATCTCTCTTAGTTTGTTTGTAATATTATTTATTAAATGATAATAGGTATGCGATAGATAAACATACTCGTTTATATAATATAACTGAAAAAGTGGTATAAAAGAAAAAATACAGAAAATTTTGAAAACTAAATCGTCATGTATTCGCGAGTCATAAGCTTGAGAAATATTACCGAAAAATATGAAAAAAAAAAATCAGAATATTCGCTCATTACACAATTATAACAGAGAGAGAGAGAGAGAGAGAGAGAGAGAGAGAGAGAGAGAGAGAGAGAGAGAGAGAGAGAGAGATATGAGACCTTACCTAAAAGAACATTGAGAGAGAGAAAGACTAAAATAAATATGCGATATTTGCCTAAATGAACATTGAGAGAGAGAGAGAGAGAGAGAGAGAGAGAGAGAGAGAGAGAGAGAGAGAGAGAGAGAGAGAGAGAGAGAGAGAGAAAATATGCGACGTTACCTAAAAGAACATTGTGAGAGAGAAAGAAAGACAAAAAATAAATATTCGACATTTGTTTAAATGAATATTGAGAGAGAGAGAGAGAGAGAGAGAGAGAGAGAGAGAGAGAGAGAGAGAGAGAGAGAGAGAGAGAGAGAGAGTAAAATAAATTGCAATGTTACCTAAAAGAACATTGAGAGATAGAGAAAGAAAGAGACTAAAATAAATAATCGACATTTGCCTAAAAGAGAGAGAGAGAGAGAGAGAGAGAGAGAGAGAGAGAGAGAGAGAGAGAGAGAGAGAGAGAGAGAGAGAGAGAAATATGCGACGTTGCCTAAAAGAACATAGAGAGATAGAGAAAGAAAGAGACTAAGATAAATATGCGACATTTGCCTATATGAATATTGAGAGAGAGAGAGAGAGAGAGAGAGAGCTACAAACATGAAAATAAAGACTTTTCAAAAGGCTAAAAGTATCAGGAAGTGATAGCGTCATGGAGATTGATGGCTGACGTAATGAGCTGTAACATGGAACAGATGATGTTTGATTGGACCCTCGACTCTTGATGCCAAAAACTTTTCACAGAATTTTTTGTGCGTCGAAATTTTACACTAAAATATATATAAAAGTTTTGCGTAATAAAGTGGAGTCTCATTTTTGGGAACGTCCTTCCCTAGCAATTATTATTATTATTATTATTATTATTATTATTATTATTATTATTATTTTGCTTAATAAAATGGAGTCTAATTTTCGGTTGCTTATTGGAATCGTAATTGCTTTGCGATTATATTATTATTATTATTATTATTATTATTATTATTATTAATTGCTAAGCTACTATCCTAGTTGGGAAAACAGGATGCTGTAAGCCCTAGAGCTACAACAGGGAAAATAGCCCAGTAAGGAAAGGAAACAAGGAAACTGCATAAGAAGTAAAAATAAAGTTGTTTAAGAACAGTAACAACATCAAGATAAATCTTTCATATGTTAACTATGAAAACTTTAATAAACAAGAGGAAGAGAAATAAGATAGAATAGTGTGCCCAAGTGTACCCTCAAGCAAGAAAACTCTACCCCTAGACAGTGTAAGACCATGTTACAGAGGCTATGGCACTACGCAAGACCAGAGAATAATGGTTGGATATTGGAGTGTCCTTCTAGAAGAGCTGGTGTTCGAGACCCGCCTTATTAACGTACTTCAACATTTTCATGTTGCCAAGATTCTTGGACATAATGTGCCGTACAATGCTAGTGGTATTTTTTTTATTATGTTCCAGAAACAGGTTTTATGAAAGCTATTTAACTTTTATAACATATTTGCTTCCATGATTTAAATGAATATACTTCTACTCTTTATTTATAATAGATGATATCGGCATTAATAACCTTCGATGACAGGAGGCCAGAAAACTTCAAATCATTCATTCATTCATTGTTCAAAACCCGCTCAAACTCGATAGTTTCTTGTAGTGTCTGCAACCTGGCCATCCTTTTATACTAAGGATGGGAGGTTCGGGTGATTAAGGGGAGCATATAGGTCTACCTGCTGAGTCATCAGCAACCATTGTCTGGCCCTCTTTGGACCTAGCTTGGGTGGAGAGGGGGCTTAAGCGCTGATCATACGTATATATGGTCAGTCTCTTAGGTATTGTCCTGCTAGGGCATTGTCACTGACCCTTGCCTCTTCTATTCATGAGCTACCTTTAAACCTTTAATCTTTTAAAAGACTATTTTGTTGCTGTCTGCCATTTTCGGTCAAATTATTATTATTAGAAGCTAAGCTACAACCCTAATTGCAAAAGCAGGCTGCTATAAGCCCAAAGACTCCAACAGTAAAAAAATAGCCGATAGAAGAAAGGAAACAAGGAAATAAATAAATTACAAGTTAATGAAAAATTGAAATAAAGAAATTCCTATTTGATATACGTCGTTGTTCATTATACTACCAACTTAATTCACTAGAGAGAATAGTATTCGAACTTTAGAACCAGTTTGATATGCAAACTTCTTGAAGTTCTAAATTCTTTTCCCCTAGAGTTATTACAAAACTTCTGGTTACCATTCCCCTATTCTGCCATGCTAAAATAGAAGTTTAAAGTCTTAAAGGCCGCCCATGAATAGCAGAGACAAGGGACAATGACATTGCCCTATCAAACAAGACAATGCCCTAGAGATTGACGATGTATACGTATGATCAGCGCCCAAGCCCCTTCTCTACCCAAGCTAGGATCAAGGAGGGCCAGGCAATGGCTGTTGATGATTCAGCAGATAGACCTATAGGCTCCCCCAAACTCCCCATCCTTACCTCACAAGGAGTGTGTGTGTGTGTGTTTGTGTACGTGTGCATTGTATGTTTGTGTCCCAACTACCAGCGTCTCTTCACTGTTGATAAAAATCCATATATTTCCACAGTTAATTCATAAGCTTACGTTCGCGTCCAGACTCGAAGAGCGATGAAATTATTTTTAAGAACTACCTACGTTTAAAATTTCAGTTAGTAATATAATTTAAAAATTCGCTTTGCCAAATCCATTCGAATACACACCACAGTGAAACTTACAAAATGGAATTAGAAAAACTTAAACGAAGTCACCGCTATTGCTCGAATTTAATTTAATTTTTGCTTTTATTTTTTATTGTTATTTTCCATTTCTTTGAAGTCTGGTCCAAAAGGAGATTTATTTTTATTTTCTCCTTCCACGCAGAGGATTGTCATTTTTGCAATCGTTCATGTACGAGATGAAGTAATGGTCTCTTGTGACAGAACGGTGTAGAATTTCTGTTTTTGGTATAAGGAAAATGATTGTCGTTGTTCAGAGTTTGTTATTGTAATATATTTCAATAAAATTCTGGACTAATATAATTATGTATTTTTCATCATCATCATCATCAACATCATCATCTCCTACGCCTATTGACGCAAAGGGCCTTGGTTACATTTCGCCAGTCTTCTCTATTCTGAGCTTTTATTTCAATACTTCTCCATTCATCATCTCCTACTTCACGGTTCATGGTCCTCAGCCATGTAGGTCTGGGTCTTCCAACTCTACTAGTGCCTTGTGGAGCCTAGTTGAAAGGTTGGTGAACTAATCTCTCTTGGGGTGTGCGAAGAGCATGTACAAACCATCTCCGTCTATCCCTCATCATGATCTCATCCACATATGGCACTCGAGTAATCTCTCTTATAGTTTCATTTCTAATCCTGTCCTGCTATTTAACTCCCAGTATCCTTCTGAGGGCTTTGTTCTCAAATCTACTAAATCTATTGGAGATTGTTTCATTGTCATACCATGACTCATGTCCATAGAGTAACACCGATCTCACTAAACTGATATATAGGTTTTGTTAGCATAATACAATTATATATTTTTATTCTTTAAATATTTCTCGTCCTCAAACGACTGTTAACTTTTTTTCTAATGTTTTGCAAAAGAAAAAAATAATTGAGAAATAAAAATGAATGAATAAACAACCACAGTATATTCAATTACTTTCTACAAATACGAATTTTTTAATGTAATATATTTCACTCAAAACTCTGGAGTAATATAATTATATAGTTTTATTCATGAGTATATTTCGTGTCCTTCAAGAGACTTTTAACTTTGTAATGTTTGGAAAAATAAAAATTAAAGAAAAATAGAAATTGAATACGTTCAGTTATTTACGACAAATACAAATTAACTTGTAATCCAGGGCTCACTGTTATCATTCCAGGCTTCATTATGATCTATTACCTCTCTCAACAATCTCCTAAGGTGTGTTGTAAATCATAGAAAATTGCTGAGATTATTCCAGAAGGTCCTTTCCTAAACTGGTGGTCACCATTCCAACTACTGACCACACCCACATATATCAAAAGGATCAGGATATAATTTCTTTCCCTTTAGGTGAATAGCGATTACTTATTTCTTGGAGAACATTTCATTTTTGGCATCGGTATCCATGATTATTTTAACACCATTATGTATTGTAATTTAAACATTCACATAATGTTAATTGTGTAAATATATATATACTGTCTATATATATATATATATATATATATATATATATATATATATATATATATATATAAAGTATGTATGTATACACATATATTCATATATATACATATATATATATAAATATATGTATATACATAATTATATATATATATGTATATATATATATATATATATATATATATATATATATATATTCGTACACACAAACACGCATATATATATATATATATATATATATATATATATATATATATATATATATATATTCGTACACACATGCACACACACACATATATATATATATATATATATATATATATATATACATAAACATAATTATTTCATTCTCCAGATGCATATACAGTTGGTCACAGGAGTTTCTAGCACACCTCACTCAGGTGAAATACACCCTATTACACCCTTACTGCGCTACGAGTTCCTGTATTCAGCCTCACCCTCCACCTCTCCCAGATCTCCCTTACAGATCTGGTTACTCGCTGCGCAGTAACGGTGTACAATTGGTTGGATATTGGAGTGTGCAACCAATTCCTGTACCCAGCTGTACCTATTAACTCTGAAAGTGAATTTTGTATGTATGTATGTCTACTGCTATTTGTTCATCTTAAAAAAAAATAAACAAATTCATGTCTCGTTGGAACATCAAATTCGGGATGACAATTTTTATCTTAGGAATAATTACCGAAGAGACGGAGGGATGACACCGGGTTCCACGCAGTCTGCATCACTCAATTTTTATCAGATTTGCATGAAACTAGTGACAAAATGTGCATAATTCAATTTCCTATCCTTATTATTAATTGCTAAGTTACAACCCTAGTTGGAAAAGCAGGATGCTATAAGCCCAAGGGCCCCAACAGGGAAAATAGCCCAGTGAGGAAAGGAAACAAGGAAAAATGAAATATTTTAAGAACAGTAACAGGACTAAAATAAATATTTCCTATATAAATTATAAAAACTTTAACAAAACAAGAGTGTGTGACGACCTTCTTGCCAGGTCCCGGCAAGAAGGTCACAAAATAGAACATGCTATTTCTTGCCCGACCGGCAACCGGTTTTGTTAACAGTTAACAATGAGAAATAGGTAGACAAGTTCATGCAAGTTGCTGTCAGTGCGAGGGGAGAGCGAAGATACAAAGGATGATATATACAAAAAAGAGAAATGTCGTTACTATGAACGATCGTGTAACACACGGGTGGTACAAGTGGCTATGCGGTTCCTTTTTGGATGGAGTGGTTTCAGCCAAATTTTATGGCCCAACTTTGGGCATTTTTTTTTTTTTTTTTTTTTTTTTGGTTCCATCCTCATTAAGGCTAAAAGGATGAATAGGGGAATATCAGTCCTACGTCGGGAAGTTGTTCATATTTATTTAGCAATTCTGCCAGATTTTAGGGTGAATGGTAATATAAATTTTTTTCAAGATTTTTGTGGGGAATGAGATAAATTAACTATTAACCACACGCGAAAACACACACACACACACACACTCACACACACACATATATATATATATATATATATATATATATATATATATACATACACATATATATATACAGTACATATATATAAATGCCTATGCGTGTTCATGTGTGTACATACATAACTACACACACACACGCACACACACATTATATATATATATATATATATATATATATATATATATATATAATAAATTATCATCGGCTTTAGCTAGTTCACTGTAGTAAAAAGATCTCAGACATGTATCTCCATATCTCTTTATATTATATGAAAGATCTATTTTAATGTTATTACTGTTCTTAAAGTATTTTATTTTGATTGTTTATTACTTTTCACATAGTTCATTAATATCCTTATTTCCTTTCCTCACTGGGCTATTTTTTGCTGTTGGAGCCCTTGGGCTTATAGCAGCCTGCTGTTTCAACTGGTTTTAGCTTAGCTAATAATAACGATATTTTTTTTTCTGCATTTTCATTGAACATAATCTTAGTTTTACTCATATTCATTTTCAGTCGTATGTTTCTGCTTTCTCTATTTAAATCTATCATCTTTTGCAATTCCTCCCCTGATTCACTAAAGACGACTATGCCCTCTGCGTATATACTGTATATATATATATATATATATATATATATATATATATATATATATATATACCTGTATATATATATATATATATATATATATATATATACAGTACAGTATATATATATATAATATATATATATATATATATATATATATATATATATATATATATGTATGTATATATATGTATATGTATATGTATATGTATATATATACAGTATATCTATCTATCTATCTATATATATATATATATATATATATATATATATATATATATATATATTCTCTTTCTTAGTGGGGATACCTTAAAGTGGTGAAAGGGTTTGAGTATCGCCATGATCAGCAAAGCTGTACTAGTCAGGGCCACCCATACTAAGTTGGTTTGCTGTGAGCGATCAGATGAAAATATCCCACCATCACCAATCCTCACTAGCCAAACCGCAGACATGAATTAAGAAATGTCTGAAGGCTTTGTCCTGCAGCGGACTAGAAACAGCTGTATTTGTTGTATTACTAATAGAGCAATATTAGAGATTATTTGAATTACCAGAATTACTCTTGTTAAAGCCCAGCTTGAGCACTCATAGGCGGTTATTTAGCCTACATATAATGTTGAATGTTTTTCTGACTGGATAACATTTTTATAATTAATGATGTCACAATTAACATTAAT
>NC_090742.1:10929554-10944554 GCF_036898095.1 Palaemon carinicauda
TATTCCAGCTGTTACCAAGTTGTGGAATGATCTTCCTAATCGGGTTGTTGAATCAGTAGAACTTCAAAAGTTCAAAGTTGGAGCAAATGCTTTTTTGTTGACCAGGCGGACATGAGTCTTTTTATAGTTTATATATGACATATTTGTTTTTGACGTTGTTAATAGTTTATATATGACATATCTATTTTGACATTACTTTTTTTAGAATGATTTATTGTTAATTTGTTCTCTTCAGTTATTTATTTCCTTATTTCCTTTCCTCACTGGGATATTTTTCCCTATTGGAGCCCCTGGGCTTATAGCATCTTGCTTTTCCAATTAGGGTTGCAGCTTGGATAGTAATAATAATAATAATAATACACCGAATAGTCTGGCCTATTCTTTACATATTCTACTCTGTCCACATACACCTGACAACGCTGAGATTACCAAACTATTCTTCTCTCAAAGGGTTATCTACTGCACTGTAACTGTTCAGTGGCTACTTTCCTCTTGGCAAGGGTAAAAGAAACTCTTTAGCTATGGTAAGCAGCTCTCCTAGGAGAAGGACACTCCAAAATCAAACCATTGTTCTCTAGTCTTAAGTTGTGCCATAGCCTCTGTACCATGGCCTTCCTCTGTCTTCGGTTATAATTCTCTTGCTTGAAGGTGTACTCTCGGGCACACTATTCGTTCTTATTTATCTCCCTCATATTTTTTAAAGTTTTTATAGTTTATATAGGAAATATTTATTTAATATGGTTACTGCTTTTAAAATATTTAATTTTAATTGGTAATCACTTCTCTTATATCCTTGCTTCTTTTCCTCACTGGGCTATCTACCCTGTTGGAGCCCCTGGGCTTATAGCATCCCCCTTTTCCAACTAAGGTTGTAGCTAAATCAAGTAATATATATATATATACTGTATATATATATATATATATATATATATATATATATATATATATATATATATATATATATATATATATATATATATATACTCAACAACAACAACAACAACAGCAGCAGCAAAATTAATGCAGCTGTTTCTAGTCCACTTCAGGACAAAAGGCTCAGAAATGCCAATTCATGTCTGGGGTTTTGCCAGTTTTCATCACCACGCTGGTCAGTGCAGATTGGTGATGGTGGGAGATTTTCTTATTATCACTGACAGTAAACCAACTTAATATGGGCGGCCCTGAGTAGTACAGCTTTACTGATCATGGCGATACTTAAACTCAGAAAGATATATATATATATATATATATATATATATATATATATATATATATATATATATATATATATATACAACATATATGCATATATATACAGTATATATATATATATATATATATATATATATATTGTATATATGAATTATATATATATATATATATATATATATATATATATATATATATATATATATATATATATATACTGTATATATGTATGTGTATACATACATATATATATATATATATATATATATATATTATATATACGTATGTATGTATTCATAATATATATATATATATATATATATATATGTATATAATATATATATATATATATATATATATATATATATATATATTATATACGTATGTATGTATTCATAATATATATATATATATATATATATATATATATGTGTGTGTGTGTGTGTGTGTGTGTGTCTGTGTGTATGTATGGTGTTACGTATATATGTATGTATGTACGTATACAGTACATGCAGCCATATTTTTACTAAAGTTTGTTTGAAATTCCAACACACAAAGATGTATTCTTATTACCTGATGACGGAATTTTGAATTCATATCTTTGCTAAGTTGATCTTTCAGGACATTTTCCTTTATGCCTTTTCTACCAGTCCCTGACTGGCTCGAAGACTCATTCATTCTGCATCTCACCTTTACGCTGGAAAAAAATTGTCAGAGATTTATGGTAAGACCGACTTATTAATGGTATTCTTTTTCATTCACAGCTGGGAGAGTGTTTAGTAAAGACGTAATCTTTGAATATATTAATACCGATAGAAATAAGAAGTGGATGTGTTATATATTCCTCAACTGCCTTGGGTTAGATTTCTCTTGCTTGAGGGTACATTTAGGCACACGATTCTATCTAATTTCTCTTCTTCTTGTTTTGTTAAAGTTTATATAGTTTATGTAGGATATATTTATTTTAATGATGTTGCTCTTTAAATATTTTATTTTTTCTTTTCTTCACTGGGCTATTTTCCCTGTTGGAGCCCTTTGGCTTATAGCATCCTGCTTTTCCATCTAGGGCTGTAGCCTGCCATGTAATAATAATAATAATAATAATAATAATAATAATAATAATAAAGGTTCTCTGAGGTGCAAAGATTCATGTTTTTCTGCTTTTCTGGGGTGCAAAGAATCATGCTTCTCTGATGTACAAAGATTCATGCTTCTCTATGATACAAAGATTCATGCTTTTCTGAGGTACAATGATTCTTGCTTCTGTGAGGTACAATGATTATTTCTTCTCTGAAGTACAAAGATTCATGCTTCTCTGAGGTGCAAAGATTCATGCTTCTCTGAGGTACAAAGATTATTGCTTCTCTGAAGTACAAAGATTCATGCTTTTCTGAGGTGCAAAGATTCATGCTTCTCTGAGGTGGAAATATTCATGCTTCTCTGAGGTGCAAAGAATCATGCTTCTCTGAGGTACAAAAATTCATGTTTCTCTATAATACAAAGTTTCATGCTTCTCTGAGGTACAAAGATTCTTGGCGTCCAACTGTATACCTCATGGACTTGTGGAATAGTGAGGCGATCTCTATTCCACAAGGCCATTAGGTACAGTTGGATGCGGGAATTCCTATCAGACATTGGTCTGAGAAATTGCACCTTGTCACACCCTTACTCTTCGATTCACTAGATAGATAGGGCCAGGAGAGATGCCAGAGGCTGTGGGCGTGGCTACACACGAGGAACTAGCTCTCCGAGAGCGAGGTGTGCTAGGAACTCCTGCGTCCAGCTGTACAACGATGCATAGTTCTTTTAAGGTCTAAAGATTCTCGCTTAGATATCATTTTAAAAAGCCTATTGCATTCAAATTAAGGATTGTCGCTTCTGTGTCTTAATAAAATTTTATACTAATTTACTCCTAGGGTTATGTTGGCCTATTGGAAACATCCCTGCCTGGTGATTTCCAAACTGGGGTTCGAGTCCCGCTCCTCGTGAGACAAGAATTGGTGGTTTTGGGGATCATACAGGTCTAACTACTAAGTCATCATCAGCCATAGCCTGGGCCTCCCTGGATTTCGCTTGGGTGGAGAGAGGGCTTGGGAGCTGATCATATGTATACACGGTCAGTCTCTAAGGCATTATCCTGCTTGCTAGGGCAATGTCACTGTCCCTTGCCTCTGCCTTTCATGATCTGCCTTTCAATCCCACGGTTGACAGACCTAATTAGTCCTCCCTGTAAATCTTTCTGTCTTTGCATCTCTCTGTTTCCCTTTTTTTTTTCTTTTACTTCCCGGTGAGTTCTAAAAACCTTTTATCATTCAATATTATTTTTCCCTTCTCTCTTTTGTATTAAAAGTCTGTCTGCCTCCTTTGTTAATATACTTATGCTCCTATAGAATATCCTCTTCTTTTTAATTAGAATTGGACTCTCTGAGGTGCAAAGATTCATTCTTCTATTGAGTTACAAAGATTCATGCTTCTCTAAGGTGCAATGTTTCATACTTCTGAGGTGCAAAGATTCATGTTTCTTTAAGGTACAAAGACTCATGCTTCCCTAAGTTACAAATATTCATACTTCACTGAACTGTAAAGATTCATACTTCTCTAAGTTACAAAGCTTCATACTTCTCTGAGATGTAAGGATTCATACTTCTCTGAGGTACCAAGATTAATACTTCTCCCAGGTGCCCAGATTAATACTTTTCTAAGGTGCCAAGATAAATACTTCTCTAAGGTGCCAATATTAATAATTTTCTAAGGTGCCAAGATTAATACTTCTCTGAGGTGCAAAGATTAATACTTTTCTAAGGTGTCAAGATTAATACATCTCTGAGGTGCAAAGCTTCATACTTCTCTAAGGTGCAAAAATTAATACTTCTCTGAGGTACAAAGATTAATACTTTTCTGAGGTGCAAAGTTTAATTCTTCTCTGAGGTGCAAAGAATCAATACTCTATTCAAGAAGCAAAGACGACCGCCAACCACAGAACTGCGTCTTAACGGTCGCTCGCCTTCGAATTGAAGGTCGGCCCCTCTGGGTCGTTTTCAAGGACTTTTGACCCATTTTCTTCCAGGTCGCTTGGGTCATAGCCCTAATTGGTTCTTCCTCCTGTTCTCTCTCTCTCTCCTTACTTTTATTCTTCTCTCTGTTTGATTTATCGTTCTTCTCTTTCCGTCAATTTCATTTTTATTTTTCAAGTTCGAATCGTGTGTTACATTTTACACTAACGTTTAATTTTTTTTTTATCATTTTAAATTTTCAAACCTGTTTAAACTTTCATCCAGTTTTAAGTATATAAAAAACATTCTCTCTACTCTGATATAACATTACTCCCAATAACTAAAGTCTCAGATCTCATTTCTTTTTTCCACCTATATATCTAGAAATATTCTTAGTTCTTTCCTTCTGTTATAGTCATTCCCAAACATATGCCTGTTTAATTTCTTGTGCTAGAGAGCTTTTGGACTCACTTCACATTCCCCTTTTCTTGCCTCTTAACCTTTAGAGGGGCCGGCCTTTAACCCTCTTCTTTTATCTGTTTTCTGCGAGCGTGGTTTAGTGGCTGGAACAAGGATAACTTTCTCATAAATTTTTAAATTGAACAAAATACATGACCTTTGGAAAGTCTTTTGGGTAATAAGATTGCAGAATTATTATTTTCTTTTTGGCAATGTTTTTACTATAAGACTTTTTTTATTGATGATATATAGAAATAAGATTGGTTAAATTGTTCATATACTTATGGCATGGGTCCAAGGTTCCGGACTTCAATTAGGCATTGAGAATATACTTGTGTAAATAATTGCAACCATTTTTAACCCATTTTGCATGATTGTATTAGCGCAATTTGATTGAAGCATAACAATGAACTTCCACGAGAATTTGTAAATCATACTTCTGCAAACTATTCACCATTTCTCTATAAGGAATAAATGAACGTACACTTGGACGCCGAAGTTTAAGGTACACATTACTCTGAGAAGTGTACCCTGTCACACCCTTACTGAGCAGAGTTTCTGTGGGTAGCCCCGCTGACCACTGATGCCATCTCTCCCTACGCTATCTTTTTAGTTACTCGCTGTGCACTAAGGGTGTGACACATGCATTTCACTGAGCATGGTGTGCCAGGAACCTTGGTGTTCAACGATACGCAGACATATAATCATACATAGATTCCTTTCGAAGAACCTTTTATTCTTTCTTTTGTTTAGGTCTTGGCTTAGTGAGTATTCAAAGATTCTTCATTACAAATCTTTCTGAGATGCAAAGACTCCCGCGAACCCCAAAGTCGTATCTCCAAACGCTCTCAGGAACCCCAGAGTTACGTCTCAAGAAACTCATGCAAAACCCAGAGTTGCATCTCCAAAGACTCCCAGGAACCGCAGAGTTACATCTCGAAATACTCATGTGAACCCCAGAGTTGCGTATCCAAAGACTCCCAGGAACCCCTGAGTTGCGTCACAAAAAATTCCCATGATCCTCAGAGTTGCATCTGGAAGACAAATCTTTCGCGAATCCCAGAGTCGCATCTCCAAAGACTACCAGGAACCCCAGAGTTACGTCTCAAAAAACTTGTGCGAACCCAAGAGTTACATCTTCAAAGACTCCCAGGAACCCCAGAGTTGCACCTCGAAAAACTCCCGTGAACCCCAGAGTCGCGTCTCGAAGATAAATCTTCCTCGAATCCCAGAGTTGCATCTCCAAAGCCTCCCCCAAACCCAAGAGTCGCGTCTTGTAGATAGATCTTCTGCAAATCCCAGAGTCGCGTCTCGTAGATAGATCTTCCGCGAATCTCAGACTCTCGCCTCAAATGATTCCCTCGAACCCCAAAGTCGCCTCTTGAAGATAGATCTTCCACAAATCCCAGAGTCGCGCCTCGAAAGACTCCCGCGAACCCCAGAGTCGTGGCTCGTAGATAGATCTTCTGCGAATCCCAGAGTCGCGCCTCGAAAAACTCCCGCGAACCCCAGAGTCGCGTCTCGAAAATAGATCTTCCTCGAATCCCAGAGTTGCATCTCCAAAGCCTACGTCAAACCACAGAGTCGCATCTCGTACATAGATCTGCTGCGAATCCTAGAGTCACGCCTCGAAAGACTCCCGCATATCCCAGGGTCGCGTCTTGTAGATAGATCTCTGCGAATCCCAGACTCACGCTTCGAAAGACTCCCTCGAACTCCAAAGTTGCGTCTCATAGATAGATCTTCCGTGAATCCCAGAGTCGCGCCTCGAAAGACTCCCTTGAACCCTAGAGTCGCGTCTTGTAGATAGATCTTCCGCGAATCCCAGAGTCACGCCTCGAATGACTCCCTCGAACCCCAGAGTTACGTTTCGTAGATAGACCTTCTGCGAATCACAGAGTTGCCCCTCAAAAGACTCCTGCGAACCCCAGTCACGTCTGGAAGATAGATCTTCAGCGAAGCCCAGAGTCACACCTCAAAAGACTCCCGTGAGCCCCAGAGGTGCGTCTCGAAGATAGATCTTCTGCGAAGCCTAGAGTCGCGTCTCCAAAGACAACTTGAAAGACTTCCGTGTACCCCAGAGTCGCGTCACGAAGATAGATCTTCCACGAACCCCAGAGCCTCACTTCGAAAGACACCCGCGAACTCCAGAATCGCGTCTCGAAAGTTTCCCGTGAACCTCAGAGTCGCGTTTCAAAAAAATCCCGCATACCCACAGTTGTGTCTTAACATCTTCCGCATACGAATTGAAGGTCGTTATTTTCTAGTGGTTTCATTGAGGTTCTTTGTTCATCTTCTTTTTGTTGCTAAGTCCTAGGTAGTTCTCTCTTTGTTTCTTCAAATATTCATCTCCTTCTCTTGGTGTTATCTGTTTTCCCTCCTTACACCCAATTTTCTTTGTTTTGTTCCGTTTGTAAAATTAATCTAAAATTGTGTGACATTTCTGTTCTGTTATTCCCGTTATATCATATTTTCTATTTTTTATCTTTAATATCTGGTCCAAGATTTTCCAAGAATATAAATATTTTTTTTACCCTTTTTAATTGCAATATTACACTAAATACCTGTGGTGTAATCATAAGCCAGATTTCATTATTCTTAAAATATTATTTGTTTCTCACCATCATCTCAAATCTTAACCTAATATAAATATTTCATCCCTTATGATTCCAGACTTTTGGACAGTCTAAGAAGTGTTATAATATTCCGTCCTTGAATAATCAAATCTTTTACTCTCTTATCGCTCTTGTTAATCGCTATCCCTGTTATACATTAGATTGAGAAAGGCCTTCACATTAAAGATAATATTCTGGTATTCAGTTTATACGTAAAACATTTTATGTTCTTTTTAACGAAGGCTAGAGCGTATTACTTGCTATTTCAATAAGGCTCTGAGAACGTAATCAATATGCAATCAATTGCAAGCAAATTGCTCTCTGATATTAGTGATTTCTCACTCATTTGATTGAAGTATATCTTTGATCATTTCTGTGAATTTATAACTCCATGAAATGTAAACAAGTAATTCCAAGTAATGATTTACGTTCGAAACAGCAAAACATATTAAAATGGACATATATGAATATGCCAACCCTTTCTGAGTGGGGATACCTTAACGTAGTGAAAGGGCTTGTGTATTACCATGATCAGCAAAGCTGTACTAGTCAGGGTTACCCATACTAGATTGGTCTGCTGTGCCCGATCAGATTAAAGTCTCCCACCATTGGTTGACACAAGAGTTTCTGATGACTGGGCAACATCAGCCATATTGCGATGAATGTTTGGTACCCTGGACAATGAGACATTTGTTGATCGAATGTCCCACTCATTGTACCAAAAGAAATAGATATCTGTTTGAGGCTCGAGCATGATGTGTCGTACGATTAGATAGCTTTCAGGTCTTCTGAAAACTATTTAACTGTTATAAGGACGTTTTTGCTTTTATTGACTTAATTGATTTATTTATTTTTTTCTTTATTCATAACAAATTATATCGGCGCTAATGACCGTAGATGTCAGGATGCCAGAAAACTCCCAATCAATCAATCAAACAACCATTGTCAATACGGAGTGGCCAACGTGGTGATGAAATTGGCCAAACCCCAGACATGACTAAAGGCATGTCAGAAGCTTTTGTCCTGCAATGGACTAGAAACGGCTACGTTTGTTGTTGTTGATATGAATATATAATAAATCATGTGCTCAGAACTAAATTCAATTAACCTTAAATGTGTCTTATGTGGAATACCAGGATTCATTCCTATCGTATAATTATTATCTCCTCCTACGCCTGTTGACGTAAAGGACCTCGGTTAGATTTCGACACTCGTCTCCGCCTTGATCTTTTAAATCAATACTTCTCCATTCATTATCTCTTACTTCCCGCTCCATAGGCCTCAGCCATGTAGACCTGGATCTTCCAGCTCTATCATACTGTAAACCTTTAAAAGGTACAAGGAAACAAACGCAAAAAGATTTGCACTCAATTCACAGCATCCAAGTGTTTCATCTTAACGGTGTCTCGCCTCTCAATTGAAGGATGTCGCCTCCGAGATGGTGTGATGAACCTTTTTTTTTATTCCAAGCGCCCCTGAGCGAGAGACTCTTAATTGCGTCCTTCTCTCTCTCTCTCTCTCTCTCTCTCTCTCTCTCTCTCTCTCTCTCTCTCTCTCTCTCGTTATATAAGTGCTTCTTGTTTTATTCATTCTTAAGTTATGATATCTCAATTTTATTATCCCCTTTTAAATTTCTGTCATTTGATATTTCATTTCATAATTCCCCCCTTTTTTTCATTTCTTTAAAAAAAAAGAAAAAAAAAGTTTCCATCACATGAAAACACCCACGGTCTTTATGATATCGAAATAAATATTGTTATTCCTCTTCGTTCAAAATAGTATTTTTATAAATATTAATTTCATTTTTTTTATTATATGTGTAGCTTCACTTGTTTTTTTTTTCATTATGAGTAATGTTGTCTTTTCATCCATTTTACTTTTCTAAAATACTTCTTTATTTCGAAAAATTTTATATTTTATAAAAATTTAGTATTCGATAAAATCCTAATATTTCTTGTTTTTAATTCATATGTATATATATATATATATATATATATATATATATATATATATATGTATATATATGTATACATATATATATATGTATATATACACATATATTGCATATATATACATATACATATGCATATATATGTATATGTATGTATATACACACACACACACACATATATATATATATACATATATATATATATATATATTGCATATATGCATACATATGTACATATGTATATATATATATATATATATATATATATATATATATATATATATAGAGTATATATATGTATATATACATATATATATATATATATATATATATATACATATATAGAGTATATATATATGTATATATATATATATATATATATATATATATATATATATATATATATATATCATACATATAATTCCCTCTCTATCATGATTAAATTACTACAGCAATGCAGCTTTTTATAAAAAAAAAAAAAAACTTTCAGAAATGTAAATATGTATATATGAAAATTCGAAGTTACACTACACTTACTTAAGGTTGAAACCAGACCTCGCAAGGTCAGATTAATTTTCAGAATGTGCAGAGCAAAGCAAATACCACATAATTAACTCCAGTGGGGAAGAGAGTGATGTTGGGTCAAGGTCATTCATGTCAACATCAGTAGTATTGAATAATCAATTTAATGTTTTATCAGATCATTGTGAGGCAATAGATTTTCCTATGAAACACACGGCCGAATTAAGTAAATCAGTGCATGCTCCCGTAGATTTGCAACGAATACATACAATAATAAGCCAAAATGAGTTACGACCAACATTATATGCTGTACATTTAGAACACAGATCATTTACATTATTTTTTTACTCTGGTAGACCACGTAATATCATGGATTTGAGGACACATCATTTGTTGTTTTCGAACTTTCCGATAGAAAAATC
The DNA here is from genome assembly GCF_036898095.1 of Palaemon carinicauda. Lineage (NCBI taxonomy): Eukaryota > Metazoa > Arthropoda > Malacostraca > Decapoda > Palaemonidae > Palaemon > Palaemon carinicauda. The sequence continues at coordinate 10,939,726 of NC_090742.1, forward strand.
CGGAGTGAGACTCTCGGGTATAGGAAATAATGAATTAAATGTAATAGGCGTAACTCATGTTCAGTTCAAGGTCGGTAAGCGCACGTTTGCCGATACATTTGTTGTTGTACAAAACATTGATATGTATCCAGCTGTAATTATAGGATACCCATCTATGGGCAATCAAAACATTATCTTAGCCCCTGCCAAGCACGGCGTGTATATCAAAGGAAAATTCTATAAGTCTTCTAATACCTTAAAATCAGTTTTGGATAAAAAGGAGACGGCAAATGTAACCGTAACGTACGTTGAAGAACCAATAACTTGTCTCACTAATAAAGAAATAATATACGCGACCCAGCAGAATTCTCGTTCACCCGTAATATCATCTTGCACGCAATCTATCGAGCCAAACGTACCTTCGAATTTAATAGTGCAAGTAAATAAAACATTACCGGGATCTTAAATATTAATCCTTTCCGACACTTTGAAAACTAATGGATTGTCTGTCACACAAGCTATTTATACAGTAGGCTCACATCAACAATGTAATATTGAAGTCTATAATCATTTAAATACCACTTTAGTAGTTCACGAAAATCAACATATCTTGGATGTAGAAGTTTATAAACATCGTATTCTTATCGTTGCTGAAATCAATCACGCTCAATCAGTTGCGGAGGAATCCCTTTTGCAATCTATTAAAAATAAAATCAATAAAGACATTCAAGACGAAGAAATTCAGCAGAAAATTTTTGGACTTTTAACTGAATATCATGATGTTTTTTCCACTACGGATGGATCCTTAGGAAAAACAGATGTGATCGAGCATCAAATAAGGTTAAGTTAAAGGACAAGCAGAAAATTATCTATGTACCCTCGTACAGACTCCCTATGAAATTCTAGAATGAAATAAATGATGAAGTAGGTAAAATGCTAGAAGAAGGAGTCATTAGGAAATCGAACAGCCCTTATAATTTTCCATTAATAGTTGTACTGAAAAAAGATCGAACATGGCGTATCTGCGTAGACCTCCGTCGTCTAAACGAGGAGACGATCCCTGATCAATTCCCAGTGCCATGTACTGACGATATTTTGTCTTTGTTAGGTCAGAATAAATATTTTACCAGTTTGGACTTACTTAAAGGCTTTCACCAGATATCATTAGAAGAAGATAGTATCCCATACACAGCCTTCAGCACAGCCAGGGGACATTATGAATTTTTACGGATGCCTTTTGGTTTACGTTGTGCTCCCATAACATTTACAAGAATGATTAACATAGTGTTTGGAGACTTGCTAGGGGATATATTGCATGCCTATATGGACGACCTTGTAATCTTTTCCAACACCTTAGAAGAACATCTACGTAAATTAGAACTAGTACTACAGAGACTAAGACAACATAACTTAAGGGTAAAGATTAGTAAGTGTGAATTTTTCAAAACAGAATTAATATATTTGGGTTTTATGGTGTCAAGCCAAGGTCTTAAAGTAGTCCATGATAAGGTGTCGGCTATCTGTAACTTTCCCATACATACTAATGTCAAGGGAATACAGCAATTTCTGGGTTGTAGTGGATATTACAGGCGTTTTATACGCAATTATTCAATAATAGCCGCTCCCTTAACTGATCTTACAAAGAAGGGCGTAGATTTCATATGGTCTGAGCAGCATCAACAGGCGTTTAATACCTTGAAAGATGAACTGTGTAGTTCTCCTATCTTAAAATTTCCTGACTTCGATAAGGAATTCTTCATTGCAACAGACGCCTCAGACTTAGGAGTAGGTGGGGTATTGCTTCAGCAATATGATAAACAATTTTTCCCGATAGCTTTTTATTCTCGAAAACTGAGAACTTCCGAAAGTAAGTATGCAGTAATAGACAAGGAAGGGCTAGCTATTGTTAATTCACTAGTGCATTTTAAGTTCATAATATACGGTTATCCCGTTAAGGTTCTTACTGACCATAAACCACTAACCGACTTCTTTAAAGGCTTCAACCACAGCCCTAAACGAACTCGGTGGCATTTGATCATTCAAGACTTTGGTGCGAGAATCGGGTATTTACCTGGGAAAGCAAATATCATTGCTGATGCATTATCACGCAACCCCGTGTCATCTTGTACGGAGCCTTTAGCTGAATTAATAGATATATCAACATCCATGCCTATTGTTAGAACGATATCTGAACAAGAAGATTTGGGCTGGAGTGCTGAATTATTACAGACTGAGCAAAGAAAAGATCATAAATTAGAAAAAATTATAAATGCTTTGAAAGGCAATCATAAGGAAAAGGAATATATAAAGTATAAGCAGCAGAATTATATAATCAAGGACAATATTCTGTGTAGGACCGTGACAAGGAAAACCCGCAATACACCACATGTAACTAACGACCAGGTAGTGGTGACAATCTCGCTTATTTCCACTGTCCTGAATTGGTTGCATGCAAATCCATTGCATGGACACCCGGGGTTCTCATTAATGTCACAGAAAGCCAAATCATTGTTTTATTGGCATACGATGCTTACAGATATAAAAAAACACATGGCGAATTGTCGCACATGTCAGGAAAACAAAGGGCATACGAAAACACCTGTCAGCCTAGGGGCTTATCCCGTGCCCAATCAACCCTTTGAAAGGATACATTTAGATTTATTAACAGGATTTTACGAGTCAGACAGAGGAAATAAGCACCTCTTAGTAATTGTAGATACTTTAACTCGATATACAGAACTAATAGCGCTTAAAACTAAAACTGCGATTGAATGCGCTAGGAAGTTTTACGAGTGTTATATTTGTAAACATAGAATTCCACACATGATAATCTCAGACTCGGGTGGAGAATTTAATAATCACTTTCTTAACTCATTGTGTGAATTCCTTAGCATAAAGAAAATAAATACCATGATATATCACCCAGAGTCGAATGGGCTAGTGGAAAGAGCAAATAGGAAGGTTTTAAATATATTAAGAGTAACACTAGGGGGATCAGACCCCAACTGGGATATTGCAATACCTGTGGTACTGAGTACTCTGAATCATTCATATCATATATCAATTAAAATGTCACTGCACGAAGCATTGTATGGTACCCCAGTTAGAGCACCTTTCCATGTATTAATGCCTACAACTAATCTATCAAATCCTTAAAAAGAATGTATAAATGCAAGCAAAAGTCGTTTTGATATCCTTCGAAAGAATTTAGAAGAATCACAAATCATAATGAAAAGGAATCATGATAAAATAGCGAAGCCAACTAAAACATATATCGTGGGTGATAATGTATACATACAGGTAAATGTACGTAAAGGACTCAATTATAAACTAACACCTAAGTTTGAAGGCCCATTTAACATTTTGGAAACATTAACGGCCAATAGGTTTAGAGTTCAAAACGTATCCCAACCCACTGATGATAGAATCGTACCATTGGCTCACATAAGAAATTAAAATAAGAGGGAAAGAAGTGAGGGAAAGATTTTTATTTTTTTCTACATTGTATGTTAAAAGTTTTTCTTCTTAATACAGGAGTAATTGCATATATTTTTCTCGTTACAGGTTTCCAAGATGAATTTTTTGTTGGGAGTGATATTGTTCGCTCAGACATTTTTCTCGTGTGGGATGAGCTCTAAAACTAAAAGTATAGATTTTAAATATGGCACTATAGTTGAAAGACAAGAAGACGTTTTTATTACATCAAGAAACATAGTTGTTGAAGTGCGAATGCAAGCAATTTTTCTCCCAGAGAATGACGTAACTAGCTTAAAAAGTGCCATTTCAAGGTTTGCTGTCTCATTAAATGAATTACATAGAAGACATTTTCCTTTTAATACAGAGAGTTCGCTTGCATCGACACTAAAAGTTGCAGAGATGCTATCTGAAGACTTGCAAAATAAGACTTACGAGACGGAATCTTTGGCTCGTGACCTTTTGATGTGGACTGTAGGACACGATAATCTTGAGAAACGTAACCCGTTTATTTTTGCTGCACTAAACATCTTTGGTTCTATTGCAAGTTTAGGTTTAGGAATTTCCAATCGTCTTAAGATTAGTAATCAAAATAAGAAAATTGAGTTCTTGACTCATGAAGATGAATTGATTATGTCAGAACTAAGGAATCAGTTAGCTTCAATCAATCAAATTATGAGTTTAGTAAATGAACATTCTAGTAATATCAATCAGATTATGGAAGTACAGGATTTGTTGGCAACGTTAACGTATTATGATTCAAAAATAGATCACATACATAACAGAATTGCACATTTCATTGAGAAATCAAAAGATTATGTGGAAGCTATCAGGCTAGTGACTAAAGGTGTACTGTCACCCCATTTGTTGCCAATAAAATACTTAAAGTTAATTGTGGAGAACGGACGGGAGAAACTAGGTTATATTCCTTTGTTAGACGCACATAGGTTAGAATTTTATTTCAGCCTAATTACAGTAAGCGTTGAAAATAACAGGATTATGATTACAATTCCCTTTGATTCTTCGATGCCTGGCAATCTTACAGGATATCACCATTTCCGACTTTCATGACGAATCACTCAAATCCAGTAATATCCAGTTTGGCAGGACACGTATTGATTTCCCCAGACAAGGAAACATATACGGTCATTAAAGACTTAAATCAATTAACTCACTGTTCAGACGCAATGGATAGAAAAATATGTATAGCTGACTCATTTGAATTCCATATAAACTTAATGGATTCATGCGAGTTAGGTATAGTGCTAGACGGTGCTCTCTCCCATACAAGTGAAAATTGTCTGGATAAGTTTTATCCCTTTGACAATAATGAGTTCAATTGCAGACTGAACAACGGCTCGTGGATACGATACGAC
>NC_090742.1:10949554-10951282 GCF_036898095.1 Palaemon carinicauda
TCCTGGGAAAGCTAAACAGCTTCACAATGCAGCTCTGTAATGGCGATGAATATAATAAATCCAGCAGCAATTATCGTGCCCTTCAAGGTTGGAGGCTCAGAAACACACTGAGGCCAACTCCTCCAAGCGAAACCCTCCATACCTCGGATAATGAAGGAGAGCTGCCACGTAACCAACACAACTTGAAAATATAAAATAGTCGTTAGCCAATAATAAACACCAAGATAACCACCGGTGAAAAGATAAACTATCAAAACAAAAGTAAACAATAAGTCTACAGTATAATAAACCTTATACATCTATAAAAACTTAAATAATTTAGAAAAATAAAGCAATAATATTACACCTCCTCACCCAACCAAAAAAAAATTTTTTTTTTTTTTTTTTTTAAAGTGATTTGAATTACAACATACAGATTATCACATAATGAAATATTAAACCAACACTCAAAAATTTGAAATATTAAACCAACACTCAAAAATGATTATTAAACAAACTGCAAAAACATGGCAAACAAAAGGAAAGAGGGGGGCAAGTACCAAGGTTTGCAGCTCACAAGGATAGCAATATATAACCAATACTAAAAAAAAAATCTTAAACCTAAATTAATCACAAGTAAACTTTCCAAAACCAGAAAACCAAAACATCACCATTCGATAAATAGGTACCAAACCTAAAAATTTCACATCACTCATATCATTAATAAACTTAATTAAGAGTCATTGCACTAACAACCGGATTCTGTATATATAGTCCAAAAGCTATAACCTTTTCCACACTCAATACACTGTTCCTTTTCAGGGATACACATCACTCACTATCAATAAATGTTGATCACAAAAACCACTGTATTTCAGTGTTATATATCACACTTATCACCATAGTGTCCAATACATACACACACACCGAACGACACAGAGAAGACCACCACAAGACTCCCCTGCGCAAACAAACAAACAAAATCGATGAAGCGTAATTATTAGCCTGAAAATACAGAATACCAGATTAGTGCCTATCTCTTAGCTTATTATCAACCTTATCGTACCTGAAATCTCTAAACCTTAGTAGATTAACCTTAACTCAGTCTAGGGTACCACTCATACACCAGCCTGTAGCGCCTAAAAAACGGCTGTGTTGTGCTACAGACCCGTGAGCCCATGACCCATCTAATTAATCAATCATTAGAAAGTACCAGTGATCACCCTCACCTTTTAACCTTAAAGATCCCATATAATATACCCAGAACATTATAGTCTTCTGTAAACAAACCATGATTAATAAATCTTAAATATACATTTACTTCTACTCACTACGTGCCCACTTCAACAGCACACACACCATAATTAGAACGATACAGACACTACCTTTAATAACTGCATAGCCCTCTGTCAATCAACTAATATTCAACGCTGCGAGAGAGAAAATCGGCAACAATATTATCTTTTCCTGGGATGTGGGAAAATTCTAAATTCCATTCTTGCAGCATGAGACTCCACCTCATCAATCGTTGATTTTTATTTTTGTATCTGCTGATGAAGGTCAGGGGATTATGGTCTGTCAAGACCTTAATAGGTGTATCTGAGGAGGAGAGATAAACCTGAAAATGGTTAATAGCAAATACTAAAGCAAGAGTCTCTTTCTCCACAGTGGAATACCTACGTTGGGCGGAGGACAATTTTTTTGAAAAGAATGCGACAGGATGAGAAACTCCCTGCTCGTCATTCTGCA
>NC_090742.1:10951782-10956782 GCF_036898095.1 Palaemon carinicauda
TATCACCACGTTAAGGTATCCCCACTCAGAAAGGGTTCGTATATTCATTAAGTCCAATTTAATATGTTTTGCTGTTTCGAAGGTAAATCATTACTTGGGATTACTTGTTTACATTTCATGGAGTTATAAATTCACAGAAATGATCAAAGATATACTTCAATCCAATGAGTGAGAAATCACTAATATCAGAGAGCAATTTGCTTGCAACATAGAATGTTTCATGTATAAACTGAACACCAGAATATTATCTTTAATGTGAAGACCTTTCTCATTCTAATGTATAACGGGGATAGCAATTAACAAGAGCGATAAGAGGGTAAAAGATTTGATTATTCAAGGACTGAATATTATAACACTTCTTAGACTGTCCCAAAGTCTGGAATCATAGGGGATGAAATATCTATATTAGGTTAAGATTTGAGATGATGTCGAGAAAAAATATAATATTTTAAGAATAATGAAATCTGCCATATGATTACACCACAGGTATTGAGTGTAATATTGCAATTAAAAAAGGTAAAAAAAATATTCATATTCTGGAAAATCTAGAACCAGATATTACAGATACAAATATAAAATATGATATAACAGAGATAACAGAACAGAAATTTTAGATCAATTTTACAAACGGAACAAAACAAAGAAAATAGGGTGTAAAGAGAGAAAACAGGTAACACCAAGAGAAGGAGATGAATAAATGAAGAAACAAAGAGAGAACCACTTAGGACTTAGCAACAAAAAGAAAATGAACAAAGAAGCTCAATGAAACCACTAGAAAATAACGACCTTCAATTCGTATGCAGAAGATGTTAAGACACAACTGTGGGTACGCAGGATTTTTCAAGACGCGACGCTGAGGTTCACGGATATCTTTTGAGACGCGATTCTGGAGTTCGCTGGTGTCTTTTGAAGTGAGGCTCTGGAGTTCGCGGAAGATCTATCTTTGTGACGGAACTCTGGGGTACGCGGGATTCTTTCAAGTTGTCTTTGGAGACACGATTCCGGGCTTCCCAAAAGATCTATCTTCTAGACACGACACTGGGGTTCACGGGAGCCTTTTGAGGTGTGACTCTGGGCTTCGCTGAAGATCTATCTTCGAGACGTGACTCTGGGGTTCGAGGGAGTCTTTTGAGCCACAACTCTGGGATTCGCGGAAGATCTATCTACGAGACGCAACTCTGGGGTTCGAGGGAGTCATTCGAGGCGTGACTCTGGGATTCGCGGAAGATCTATCTATGACACGCGACTCTAGGGTTCAAGGGAGTATTTCGAGGCGTGACTCTGGGATTCGCGGAAGACCTATCTACGAGACGCAACTTGGAGGTTCGAGGGAGTCATTCGAGGCATGAGTCTGGGATTCGCAGAGATCTATCTACGAGAAGCGACTCTGGGATCCGCGGAGTCTTTCGAGGCTTGACTCTGGGATTCGCAGAAGATCTATCTACGAGACGCGACTCCGGGGTTTGAGGGAGGCTTTGGAGATGCAACTCTGGGATTCGAAGGAAGATCTATATTCGAGACGCGACTCTGGAGTTCGCGGGAGTTTCTCGAGGCGTAACTCTGGGATTCACAGAAGATCTATCGACAAGACTCGACTCTGGGGTTCGCGGGAGTCTTTCGAGGCATGACTCTGGGATTCGTGGAAGATCTATCTATAAGACGCGACTTTGGGGTTCGAGGAAGTCATTCGAGGCGTGAGTCTGGGATTTGTGGAAGATCTATCTACAAGATGTGACTCTGGGGTTTGAGGGAGGCTTTGGAGATGCAACTCTGGGATTCGAGGAAGATTTATATTCGAGACGCGACTCTGGGGTTCCTGGGAGTCTTTGAAGACGTAACTCTGGGGTTCGCATAAGTTTTTTATGACGTAACTCTGGGGTTCCTGGTAATCTTTGGAGACGTGACTCTGAGATTCGCGAAAGATCTATCTTCAAGATGCAATTCTGGGGTTCGTGAGAATTTTTTGTGATGCAACTCAGGGGCTCCTGGGAGTCTTTGGAGACGCAACTCTGGGGTTTGCCCGAGTTTTTTGAGGCATAACTCTGGGATTCATGGGAGTTTTGGAGACGCAACTCTGGTGTTTGCATGAGTATTTCGAGACGTAACTTTGCGGTTCCTGGGAGTCTTTGGAGATGGAGCTCTGGGTTTTGCATGAGTTTCTCGAGACGTAACTCTGGGGTTCCTGAGAGGGTTTGGAGATACGACTTTGGGGTTCGCGCGAGTCTTTGCATCTTCGAAAGATTTGTGATGAAGAATCTTTGAATACTCACTAAGCCAAGAACTAAACAAAAGAAAGAATAAAAGGTTCTTCGAAGGGAATCCATGTATGATTATATGTCTGTGTATCGTTGAACACAAAGATTCCTGGCACATCATGCTCAGTGAAATGCACGTGTCACACTCTTAATGCACAGCGAGTAAACAAAAAGATAGCGTAAGGAGAGATGGCATCAGTGGTCAGCGGGGCTACCCACAGAAACTCTGCTCAGTAAGGGTGTGACAGGGTACACTTCCTCAGAGTAATGTGTACCTAAAACTTCTGCGTCCAATTGTACGTTCATTTATTCCTTAGAAATGGTGTATATTTTGCAGAAGTATGATTTACAAATTCTCGTGGAAGTTCATTGCTATGCTTCAATCAAATTGCGCAAAAATAATCATGCAAAATGGGTTAAAAATTGTTGAATTTAATTACACAAGTATATTCTCAATGCCTAATTGAAGTCCGGAAACTTGGACCATGCCATAAGTATATAAACAATTAGACCAATTTTATTTCTATATATTATCAATAGAAAAGTCTTATAGTAAACACATTGCCAAAAAGAAAATAATAATTCTACATTCTTACCACCCAAAAGACTTTCGAAAGGTCATGTATTTTGTTCAATTTGAAAATTTATTAAAAAGATATCCTTGTTCCAGCCACTAAACCCAGCTCGCAGAAAACAGATAAAAGAAGAGGGTTACAGACCTGCCCCTCTAAAGGTTAAGAGGCAAGAAAAGGGGAATGTGAAGAGAGCCCAAAGGCTCTGTAGCACAAGAAATTAAACAGTCATATGTTTGGGAATGACTTTAACAGAAGGAAAGAACTAAGAATATTTCTAGAAATATAGGTGGAAAAAAGAAATAAGATTTAAGACTTTAGTTATTGGGAGTAATGTTATATCAGAGTAGAGAGAATGTTTTTCATATACTTAAAACTGGATGAAAGTTTAAACAGGTTTGAAAATTTATAATGATAAAAAAAAATTAAATTAAACGTTGGTGTAAAATGTAACACACGATTCGAACTTGAAAAATAAAAAGGAAATTGATGGAAAGAGAAGAACGATACATCAAACAGAGAGAAGAATAAAAGTATGGAGAAAGAGAGAGAGAGAGAGAACAGGAGGAAGAACCAATTAGGGCTATGACCCAAGCGACCTGGAAGAAAATGGGTCAAAAGTCCTTGAAAACGACCCAGAGGGCCCGACCTTCAATTCGAAGGCGAGCGACCGTTAAGACGAAGTTCTGTGGTTGGCGGTCGTCTTTGCTTCTTGAATAGAGTATTGATTCTTTGCACCTCAGAGAAGAATTAATCTTTGCACCTCAGAAAAGTATTAATCTTTGTACCTCAGAGAAGTATTAATCTTGGCACCAAGAAAATTATTAATTTTGGCCCATCGGAGAAGTATTAATCTTGGCACCTTAGAGAAGCATGAAGCTTTGCACCTCAGAGAAGTATTAATCTTGGCCTCTTCGAGAAGTATGAAGCTTTGCACCTCAGAGATGTATTAATCTTGACACCTTAGAAAAGTATTAATCTTGGCACCTTAGAGAAGTATTAATCTTGGCACCTAAAAAAAAGTATTAATCTTGGCACCTTAGAGAAGCATGAAGCTTTGCACCTCAGAGAAGTATTAATCTTGGCCTCTTCGAGAAGTATGAAGCTTTGCACCTCAGAGATGTATTAATCTTGACACCTTAGAAAAGTATTAATCTTGGCACCTTAGAGAAGTATTAATCTTGGCACCTAAAAAAAGTATTAATCTTGTCACCCCAGAGAAGTATGAAGCTTTGTACCTTAGAGAAACATGAATCTTTGCACCTTAGCCACCTCGGAGAAACATGAATCTTTGCACTTCAGAGAAGCAAGAATCTTTGTAACTTAAAGCATGAATCTTTACAGGGAAGCATAAGTCTTTATACTTTAGGGAAACATGAATCTTTGCACCTCAGAGAGTCCATTTATAAATAAAAAGAAGAGGATATGCTATAGAAGCATAAGTATATTAACAAATGAGGCAGACAGACTTTTAATACAAAAGATAGAAGGGAAAAAATAATATTCAATAATGAAAGGGTTTTTAGAATTTACCAGGAAGTAAGAAAAAAGGGAAAAAGGAAAAATACAACGAAGGAACAGAGAGATGCAAAGAGAGAAAGATTTACAGGGAGGACCAATTAGGTCTGTCAACTGTGGGATTGAAAGGCCCATCGATTAATGGCAGAGGCAAGGGACAGTGACATTGCCCTAGCAAACAGGATAATGCCCTAGAGACTGACCGTATATACATATGATCAGCACCCAAGCCCCTCTTCACCCAAGTAAAGATCAGGGAGGCCAAGGCAATGGCTGCTGATGACTCAGCAGGTAGATCTATCGGCTCCCCTAAACCCCCAATCCTTAGCTCACAAGGAGTGGACTCAAACACCAGTCTGGCGATCAGCAGGCAGTGATGTTTCCAATAGGCCACCATAACCCTAGGAGCAAATTAGTATAAAAGTTTATTAATGCGACACAGAAGCGACAATCCTTAATTCGAATGCAAATAGCTTTTTAAAATGATGTCTAAGCAAGAATCTTTAGACCTTAAAAGAATTATGCATCGTTGTACAGCTGGACGCAGGAATTCCTAGCACACCTTGCTCTCAGAGAGCTAGTTCCTCGTGTGTAGCCACGCCCACAGCCTCTGCCATCTCTCCCCGCACTATCTATTTAATGACACGAAGAGTAA
>NC_090742.1:10964282-10999282 GCF_036898095.1 Palaemon carinicauda
AAAATAAAATATTCTACGAAGAGTAATAACATTAAAACAGATCCTTCATATATAAACTATAAAAAGGGCTATGGGGAGACATGTCTGAGATCTTTGTCCTACTAGTTATGGCCGATGATAATATATATATATATATATATATATATATATATATATATATATATATATATATATATATATATATATATACATGTGTGTGTGTGTGTGTTGTCATGTATATACACACATATGTACACGAATAGGAAGTTATATATATATATATATATATATATATATATATATTTATATATATATATATATATATATATATATATATATATATATATATATATATATATATATATATATATGTTTGTTCGTGTGTACTTTATTATAGTTAATTTATCTTATTCCCCCACAAAAATCTTAAAGAAAAAAACATATTACCATTCACCCAAAAATCTGGCAGAATTGCTCAATAAATAAGAACAACTTCCCAACATAGGACTGACATTCCCCTATTTATCCTTTTAGCCTTATTGAGGATGGGACCAACAGAAAACAAAATGCCCAAAGTTGGGCCATAAAATTTGGCTAAAACCACTCCATGCTAAGCAACTTCGGTAGTTTGGTTGACATCCAAAAAGGAACCGCCACAGCCACTTGTACCACCCATGTGTCACACGATCGTACATAGTAACGACATTTCTCTTTTTTGTATATATTATCCTTTGCATCTTCGCTCTCCCCTCGCACTGACAGCAACTTGCATCAACCTGTCTGCCTATTTCTCATTGTTAACTGTTAACAGAACCGGTTGCCAGTTGGACAAGAAATAGCATATTCTATTTTGTGACCCTCTTGCCGGGACCTAGTGTGTATATATACTCGATGTGTCTATAATAAAGTACTCAGTTGCTTTCATCTCGCTTTTGAGTCACAACCTACTCTTGGCTCGTCACACACTTATTTTGTTAAAGTTTTTATAATTTATATAGGAAATATTTATTTTAGTGCTGTTACTGTTCTTAAAATATATAATTTTTCCTTGTTTCCTTTCCTCACTGGGCTATTTTCCCTGTTTGGGCCCCTGGGTTTATAGCATCCTGCTTTTCCAACTATACTCTATTTTTTATAGCGGTGCATATTTGCACTTGACTCACAGGGGTGCCCTTTTAGCTCGGAAAGGTTCCTGATACCTGATTGGTCGGAAGTATTTTTGTCCGAACACCTTCATTGTTCTCGAATGATTACCAAGTAATATGAATCGAAACTTATTTATTAACCTATATTTCTCCATCAGATATATGTTTTGTCAATAAACAATGTGAAAGAATAAATATATTATAAAGAATCGTCTTGGTAAGTCTAAATTTAATAACACAATCCACCGAAGTCAACGACAGCAGCTGGTTTTCGGATGCACGCTTTGTAATTTTGTAATTTTTCACATATTTTAACACAAATTGGGATAGATTACACTCAGCATAAGTTAAACATGTTATTATAAACTTTCTTTGAATACCAGAACTTACCAAACACATGGAATTAATAAAACCCAATATTTGTGAAAACTTATGGGGAGGTAAAAGAACAGCCTCTAGCGGCCTGGCGGAAAAAACGATCCCTTCTGACTCGTAGACGCAGTTTGTTTTTTTCTTTCGTAATATAGTTCAGTTTAGATAGTCTTACATTGTTTCTCTTCGTATTGTTTTGCTTAGTATTTTCCCACATTCCTGTTCCTCACCGAATATCTATCTATTTTCCCCGATATCCCTTCTTTCATATATGGGATATCCGCACTACGATTCCTTATTTCTTATCCTCTGTCGAAAGTGATGGCTTGAAGGGAAGCGCGTGCTAGTCTCATTAAAATAGTGTAGAGGCGGGAATAAAAAAATACTATGCTTAATATCAGGTTTACAGAATAGGTTATACTTGCTACACAGCATAAAATTTATGTTGTTATTATTATTTACATACTTACTGACGTAAGGTGCAAAACATAAGGAATCGTAGTGCGGATATCACATAGGCCTATATAAAAGAAGGGATATCGGGGAAAATAGATAGATATTCGGTGAGGAACAGGAATGTGGGAAAATACTAAGCAAAATAATACGAAAAGAAACAATGTAAGACTATTTAAACTGAAAGGAATAGGCCGAACTATATTACGAAAGAAAAAAACAAACTGCGTCTAACAACTCAGAAGGGATCGTTTTTCCGCCAGGCCGCTAGAGGCTGTTCTTTCACCTCCCCATAAGTTTTCACAAATATCGGGTTTTATTAATTCCATGTTTTTGGTAAGTTCAGGTATACAAAGAAAGTTTATAATAACATGTTTAACTTATGCTGAGTGTAATCTATCCCAATTTGCGTTAAAATATGTGAAAAATTACAAAATTACAAAGCGTGTATCCGAAAACCAGCTGCTGTCGTTGACTTCGGCGGATTGTGATATTAAATCTAGACTTACCAAGACGATTCTTTATAATATATTTATTCTTTCACATTGTTTATTGACTAAACATATATCTGATGGAGAAATATAGGTTAATAAATATGTTTCGATTCATATTACTTGGTAATCATTCGAGAACAATGAAGGTGTTCGGACAAAAATACTTCCGACCAATCAGGTATCAGAAACCTTTCCGAGCTAAAAGGGCACCCCTGTGAGTCAAGTGCAAATATGCACCGCTATAAAAAATAGACTATAGGGTTGTAGCTTAGCAATTAATAATAATAATAATAATAATAATAATAATAATAATAATAATAATAATGACTTCACTATGTATTGTATACCACAGGATAGAAAATTGAATTATGCACATTTTGTCTCTAGTTTCATGCAAATCTGATAAAAATTGACTGATGCAGACTGCGTGGAGCCAGGTATCATCCCTCCGTCTCTTCAGCAATTATTCCTAAGATAAAAATTGTCATCCCGAATTGGATGTTCCTACGAGACATGAATTTGTTTATTTTTTTTTTTTTTTAACGAACAAATAGCAGTAGACATACATACATACAAGATTCACTTTCAGGGTTATCAGGTACAGCTGGATACAGGAATTCGTGGCGCACCTGTGATGAATTGCACACCGTTACTTCTCGGTGAGTAACCATACAGAGAGTTTAGGGGAGACATGGCAGTCATAGGATGCCCTTCTCCGGAGCGAGTTGTGCCAGGAACTCATGTGCCCAACTATACATGTATCTGAAGAATGAAACAATTATATATATATATATATATATATATATATATATATATATATGTGTGTGTGTGTGTGTGTGTGTGTGTGTAAAAGAATATGTGTGTATACATATATATATTTCTTTATATATATATATATATATATATATATATATATATATATATATATATATATATATATACACATATGTACATATATACACACATATACATATGAATATGTGCATATATATATCTATATATATAAAATATATATATATATATATATATATATATATATATATATATATATATATATATATATATATACACAATTAACATTAAATGAATGTTTAAATTACAATACATAATGGAGTTAAAATAATCATGGATACCGATGCCAAAAATGAAATATTCTCCATAAGGGAAAGGACTCATACTCTGATCATTTTGCTTCATGTGGGTATGGTCAGTTGTTGGAATGGTGACCACGAGTTTAGTAAAGGGTCTTCTGGAATAATCTCAGCCATTTTCTATGATTTACAACATACCTTAGGAGTTTGTGGAGACCGGTAATAGATTAAAATGAAGCCTGGAATGATACAGTGAGTCCTGGATTAAAAGGCAATTTGTATTTGCAGTAAGCAATTAGATTTATTCATTCACTTTTTTTTTCTTATTATTATTAATTTTTCGTTTGCAAAACACTAAAAAGTTAAGTCTCTTGAAGGACACGAAATATATTAATGAATAAAACTACATAATCATATTACTCCAGAGTTTTGAGTGAAATATATCACAAAAAAATTCGTATTTGTAGAAAGTAAATATATTATGGTTGTTTATTCATTCAATTTTATTTTCAATTAATTTTTCTTTTGCAAAACATTAGAAACAAAGTTAACAGTCGTTTCAGGATGAGAAATAATTAAGGAATAGAAATATATAATTATATTACGCTAATATAATCTACATATCAGTTTAGTGAGATCGGTGTTACTCTATGGACATGAATCATGGTATGACAATGAAACAATATCCAATAGATTTAGTGGATTTGAGAACAAAGTCCTCAGAAGGATACTGGGAGTTGAATGCCAGGACAGGATTAGAAATGAAACTATGAGAAAGATTACTCGAGTGCCATACATGGATGAGATCATGATGAGGGGTAGATGGAAATGGTTTGGGCATGCTCTTCGCACTCCCCAAGAGAGATTAGTTCACCAAACTTTCAGCTGGGCTCCACAAGGCACTAGAAGAGTTGGAAGACCCAGACCTACATGGCTGAGGACTGAAGCGTGAAGTAGAAGATGATGAATGGAGAAGTATTAAAATAAAAGCTCAAAATAGAGACGACTGGCGAAATCTAACCGAGGCCCTTTGCGTCATGGGCATAAGAGGAGATGATGATGATGATGAAAAATACATAATTATATTAGTCTAGAATTTTACTGAAATATATTACATTAACAAACTCTGAACAAAGACTATTATTTTCCTTATACCAAAAACAGAAATTCTACACTGTTCTGTCAAAGACTATTTTTTGCTCTCGTACATGAACCATTATAAAAATGACAATCCTCTGCGTGGAAGGAGAAAAAAAAGGAGATCTCCTTTTGGACCACTCTCAAAGAAATAGAAAATGAAATAAAAATAAGAACAAAAATAAAATTAAATTCAAGCAATAGCGCTGACTTCGTTTAAGTTTTTCTAATTCCATTTTGTAAGTTTCAATGTGGTGTGTATTCGAATGAATTTGACAAAGCGAATTTTTAAAATTATATTACTAACTGAAATATTAAGCGTAGGTAGAAGTCCTTGAAATAATTTCATTTGATAGGGCAATGTCACTGAACCTTGCCTCTGGCATTCATAAGCGGCCTTTAAACCTTTAAACTTCTATTATAGCATGGCGAAATAGGGAAATGCTAACCAGAAGTTTTGTAATAACTTCGGGGGAAAAGAATTTAAAACTTCAAGAAGTTTGCATATAAAACTAGTTCTTGATTTCGAATACTATTCTCTCTAGAGAATTAAGTTGGTAGTATAATGAACAACGGCGTATATCAAATTGAATTACTCTATTTCAATTTTTCATTAACTTGTAATTTATTTATTTTCTTGTTTCCTTTCTTCTATGGGCTATTTTTTACTGTTGGAGTCCTTGGGCTTATAGCATCCTGCTTTTGCAATAAGGGTTGCAGCTTAGCTTCTAATAATAATAATTTGACCGAAAATAGCAGACAGCAACAAAACAGTCTTTTAAAAGATTAAAAGTTCAAAGATCGCTCATGAATAGAATAGGCAAGGATCAGTGACAATGCCCTTGCAGGATAATGGCAAAGAGACTGACCATATATAGATGTGATCAGAGCTCAAGCCCCCTCTCCACCCAAGCTAGGTCCAAAGAGGGCCAGACAATGGTTGCTGATGACTCAGCAGGTAGACCTATATGCTCCCCATAATCACCCGAACACCCCATCCTTAGAATAAAAGGATGGTCAGGTTGCACACACTACAAGAAACTATCGAACTTGAGTGGGTTTCGAACACGGTCTTTCACTGTGTGGGGGTAGAGTTTTCTTGCTTGAGGGTACACTCGGGCACATTATTCTATCTTATTTCTCATCCTCTTGTTTATTAAAGATTTTATAGTTAATATAGGAAAGATTTATCTTGATCTTGTTACTGTTCTTAAATAACTTTATTTTAACTGTTAATTACTTCTCTTGTAGTTTCCTTATTTTCTTTCCTCACTGGGCTATTTTCCCTGTTGTAGCTCTAGGGCTTATAGCATCCTGTTTTTTTCCAACTAGGATAGTAGCTTAGCAATTAATAATAATAATAATAATAATAATAATAATAATAATAATAATAATATAATCGTCAGGCAGGGACGTTCCAATAGACTACCGAAAACTTTTATATATATTTTAGTGTAAAATTTCGACGCACAAAAAATTCTGTGAAAAGTTTTTGGCATCAATAGAGGAGGGTCCAATCAAACATCATCTGTTCCATGTTACAGCTCATTACGTCAGCCATCAATCTCCATGACGCTATCACTTCCTGATACTTTTAGCCTTTTGAAAAGTCTTTATTTTCATGTTTGTAGCGCTCTCTCTCTCTCTCTCTCTCTCTCTCTCTCTCTCTCTCTCTCTCAATATTCATTTAAGCGAATATCGCACATCTATCTTAGTCTTTCTCTCCCTCAATGTTCTTTTAGGTAACGTCGCATATTTCTCTCTCTCTCTCTCTCTCTCTCTCTCTCTCTCTCTCTCTCTCTCTCTCTGTCAATGTTCATTTAGGCAAACGTCGCATTTCTATTTACTCTCTCTGTCTCTCTCTCTCTCTCTCTCTCTCTCTCTCTCTCTCTCTCTCTCTCTCTCCCTCTCTCTCGCTCTCTCAATATTCATTTAGGCAAATGTCGCATATTTATCTTAGTCTCTTTCTTTCTCTATCTCTCTATGTTCTTTTAGGTAACGTCGCATATCTCTCTCTCTCTCTCTCTCTCTCTCTCTCTCTCTCTCTCTCTCTCTCTAGTGTATAACACGGGAATTTCAGACCAAAATGTCATAGAATTGATAGTCCATTCCAAAGTAAGTGATCGCACAAATAATAAAAGCACAAAACTTTGGGAGGGATATGGAAAATATAATTTTTATAGTAAGAATATAAAATGGTCAGAAATAAATGAAAAACTGAATAAAGAAAGGAAAAATGTATTTGTAAGTGATAATGTGGAGGATTTATTTTTGCTTTATTTTTATTTTTGTTTTGCCAAATCCTGTGTGTGTGTGTGAGAGAGAGAGAGAGAGAGAGAGAGAGAGAGAGAGAGAGAGAGAGAGAGAGAGAGAGATATTGTGTTAGCGAGCGAAAGTAGTTAGTGTAACGATCGTTTGTGGTGAGGAAGACTGTTGGTATAAATGAGATTGTTTGTTTACATTTTTAGTAAGGTTACGACAGTGGTGAATGTTTCGGAGCGAATGCTTTTTTATTTGACTGCAGCATAAGGCAGTTGTGTGAGAGCTGGATTACATTTATATTTTCGACCAGCGTGGAAGTGGTTTTTGATTTTCAAAGTAAGTACAGTTTTGTTTATCTTTGCTTGTCGTGATTGTGAATGATAGGAACAATTTATTATTTATCTTTGATTATAGTGCGATAGTTCAGTTAGCTAGAAGTGTTAGTAAGTGTTTTTCTTTTTTATTTTGGCAGGCTGCGATTCCTCCTTTGGAGTGACTAAATTTCTAGAAAGTGGATTACTGTTGATGACCTGGCCTGGAACTGATCATATTTAGACTGCTTTTTTTTGGATTAACGATTGTCGATGACCTGGCCTGTTTACTTTGATTGCTGCTATTGATGATGATAATGATGATAAGGATGATGACGATGATGATTACGACCCCGATTAGGGAGGCAGTGGTGGCAACTTGCCATACAGTTTAACCTGTTAATCACAGATTGAGGGTTGTGCCGTGAAAGACAGTTCGGCAGTTTGTGAACGACTGTGTTGCAAATAATATATATGAGCATACAAATTTTGGTGTTGAACTCGTAATATATGTGTTTTGTGTTTTCATGTTTGGGTTGCGGTTAGTTTTAAGTTTCGTTAGGATTTATTGGATTGCGGAAAGGTTTTTTTGTTAATTATATATTTAGTTTTATTTATCTTATAGTGTTAAGTTTTGATTAGTTTAAAGTGTTAAGTTTTGATTGGTTTAAAGTATTTATTTTGAATGTTGATGGTTTATGATTTATTTTAAGGTTTAAGAATTATAGTTTTAAGGTTATGTTTTGTTTTGTTTTGTCCTTTTGTCCAAGAGTCTGGTTGTAGATTACGTAAGGGGAAAGTTTGTTTTGTGGAGACCATTGTCAGTAAGTGTGATTCAGGGTGTGGGGGTTGTCCTTGCAACATCCCGCCACATTATTTTGGCGCCCGAACAGGGACTGCTGAGGCGGGACTGATAGCTGGACTCTTGGACGAAGGACTGATAGGATAAGATATTAGATATAAGGTTGATGAAAAATGGAAGAGCAGAACAAGTTACTGAAGGAGGAATTGCGGCTGAGTAAGGAGCGTGAGGAGAGGTTGCTAATAGAGAATGAGAGGTTGAACTGGGAGAATGCGGCGATGCAGAAGGAGCTTAGGGAGTTAAAGGGGACAGTAGAGAGAGTGGAAGAATGTGTTGAGATGAGGATGCGAGAGAATGAAGAACGAATAGAGAAACGAATGGAAGATATGATGGGGCAAGTCATGGGGATGATGAAAACTATAATGGGTGAAGGTGCAGTCGGAGGAGTGTCCTCAGCTTCGGGTAATGGGTTGGTAGTGAAAGAGAAGGTTAAGGTAGGTGATAATGGGAAAGGAAGTGATAGTGATAGTAGTAATAGTGATGGTGATATTGAAGATAAGGGAATTAGGCATAGTAAGGATGAACAGAAAGGGGAGAGGAAAGATGAAAGGAAAGGTAAAAGTGATGTGAAGAAAGAGAAGAAAAAGTATCAGGCTGATAGCAAGGACGATCGTGAATGGGTGAAAGTGGTAAGTAAGAAAAAGGGTAAGAAGGGAATGGTTAAGGATAGGAATTTAAGTGTGGAAGTGGATTCATTATATTCGAATGAGGAAGAAGGTAACAAGGGAGTAGACAGTGATGATAGCAGTGAGAATGAACGTGATGTGTGTAAGACTGTGTTTATGAGAGAGGTACCTCGGTGTGAAAGGTTCAATGAGCATAGCAGTAGGGATGTATATGATTTTTTCAAGGAGTATGAGAGGTATTGTCAGGATAAGTATGGTGATAGTAAAAGAGTTTGGGCTAGGGAGTTAGGAGAATATTTGACTGGGTATTTGTTGACGATGTATGGAGTGATAATGAGTGTAGGGGACGTTGATTATGAAAGTGTGAAAACGAGAATAATTGAGCAGGTAAAACGTATGAAAGGGAGTGTTAAGTATAAGCGTAAGAATGATTTTGATGAGGCAAGGATGAATGCAGGAGAAGCGATATCGATGTATGTATGTAGGTTGGAAACTTTAGCTAGGAAGAAGTATGGGGATGAAGGTATAAATGAGAATAAGGAGTTAATGAGGAAGTTTTTGGCTACTGTACCCGAGAATGTTGCTGAGTTTGTTAATTTGAAACGGAAGGAGAAAATGAGGTGGACGAAAGAAAGATTGACATGGGATGATATTTCAGAGATAGTTGAGGATTACGAGTTGGATAGGTGTATGAAAGAAAGTAAATCTGTGTGTAAGAACTGGAATGGAAGAAAGTGTAATAGAATTTGGTAGTTATAAGGACGCAATTTTGAGAGGACCAATGAGGGTAGCTGATAATGTAGTAGATAGGAGTGTTTGGGCGAGTAATGTGGGAATACCTGTAAGGACAAATGAAGGATTTAGGCAGGGTAATTGGCGCAATAGGGATAGGAGTGTTAGTGCACATCGAGGTATGTCAGATAGTCGTGTCCGTAATGAAAAGTGTTATAGGTGTGGAAAGGAAGGTCATAAGAAGAATGAATGTAGATGGGCATTAGGAGCATGTTTCGGGTGTGGAGAGACAGGGCATCGTATTAGCGACTGTAAGAAAGAGAAAGTGATTAAGTGTTATCGGTGTGGTATGACTGGGCACGTAGCAAGTGGATGTAGGAGTAATCGTATGAATGTGATTTGTGGTAATTGTGGTAAGGATGGTCATTATGCTAGAATGTGCAAGGAGCCGCGGGGTAAGTGTACTGAATGTGGTGCAGATGGGCATGTAGCTAGGGTATGTAGGAAGAAGGGAATAAGTCAGCCAGGATGTTCGGGAAACTAGAGTGTAAGAGGGTTCAGCTGGGTGAGTCCTCCTGTGTGTGTGGAAGGAATAAGATCAATGTTTGTGAGAATGGGATGAGTAATTGGTTGGAAATGAGCAAGTATGAACCTAGTATGCATGAGAAATTAGGGCTGGAAAATAAACAATTAGTGTTAGTTGAATATAGGAAAAAGAGGCGTTTGAAAGTTTTAAGTGAGGAGAAAGTGCAAGGGAAATTTATAGGAATAGGTAAGAATACGAATAAGTATGACAAGGGTGTAAATGTGCAAGTGAGTGTGGAGGATAAATGTATTAATACAGATGAAACGTGGCTGAGTATGAATGATACCTATAGTGTGTGTGGCTTTTCCTTAGGTGATGTAAAAGAAAGGATGACGAATGCGAGAGTGAGAAATAGGAGAATGATTAGTAGTATGAATGAATCTTTTACTAAAGTTGAGAATGTTTTTGATGAAATGGATGAACTGTTTACAGAAATGAGTGTAATTATAGGGCCAGATGAGAACGAGGTAGATATGATTGTACATGATATATTAGATGATAGGGATTTAGATAGGAATAGTGTTAATGTAGCTAATGATTGTGATAAGGAAGAAGTGAATGAGAGAGTATATGGAGGCCCAGTTACTCGGAGTAGAGGTCCCGTTCCCGACTGCGACTGGGTTATGAAAAAAATAATGTAAGTGTTGTGTGAGAAGGATTTGGCAAAGTAAGGGGGGAGGAATGTGGAGGATTTATTTTTGCTTTATTTTTATTTTTGTTTTGCCAAATCCTGTGAGAGAGAGAGAGAGAGAGAGAGAGAGAGAGAGAGAGAGAGAGAGATTGTGTTAGCGAGCGAAAGTAGTTAGTGTAACGATCGTTTGTGGTGAGGAAGACTGTTGGTATAAATGAGATTGTTTGTTTACATTTTTAGTAAGGTTACGACAGTGGTGAATGTTTCGGAGCGAATGCTTTTTTATTTGACTGCAGCATAAGGCAGTTGTGTGAGAGCTGGATTACATTTATATTTTCGACCAGCGTGGAAGTGGTTTTTGATTTTCAAAGTAAGTACAGTTTTGTTTATCTTTGCTTGTCGTGATTGTGAATGATAGGAACAATTTATTATTTATCTTTGATTATAGTGCGATAGTTCAGTTAGCTAGAAGTGTTCGTAAGTGTTTTTCTTTTTTATTTTGGCAGGCTGCGATTCCTCCTTTGGAGTGACTAAATTTCTAGAAAGTGGATTACTGTTGATGACCTGGCCTGGAACTGATCATATTTAGACTGCTTTTTTTTGGATTAACGATTGTCGATGACCTGGCCTGTTTACTTTGATTGCTGCTATTGATGATGATAATGATGATAAGGATGATGACGATGATGATTACGACCCCGATTAGGGAGGCAGTGGTGGCAACTTGCCATACAGTTTAACCTGTTAATCACAGATTGAGGGTTGTGCCGTGAAAGACAGTTCGGCAGTTTGTGAACGACTGTGTTGCAAATAATATATATGAGCATACAAATTTTGGTGTTGAACTCGTAATATATGTGTTTTGTGTTTTCATGTTTGGGTTGCGGTTAGTTTTAAGTTTTGTTAGGATTTATTGGATTGCGGAAAGGTTTTTTTGTTAATTATATATTTAGTTTTATTTATCTTATAGTGTTAAGTTTTGATTAGTTTAAAGTGTTAAGTTTTGATTGGTTTAAAGTATTTATTTTGAATGTTGATGGTTTATGATTTATTTTAAGGTTTAAGAATTATAGTTTTAAGGTTATGTTTTGTTTTGTTTTGTCCTTTTGTCCAAGAGTCTGGTTGTAGATTACGTAAGGGGAAAGTTTGTTTTGTGGAGACCATTGTCAGTAAGTGTGATTCAGGGTGTGGGGGTTGTCCTTGCAACATCCCGCCACAATAATATACAGGTAAATACGGACATACTGTACAAAATACTGGAGAAAATTGTTGAGAATTATGTACCGAAAAAAAAACAATAAACAAAAGACATACATACCAAAAGACAGAAGGATCTTATTTCAGAAAATTAGAAAGTGGAAGAAAAATCTTGCAATAGAAAAAAATGTGTGGAAAATGATGGAAATAAAATGTAAGATAGAAAATGCAGAACAAAAGATTATACAGTCAAAAGAAAATGAAAAAAGGGACTTAGAAAAAAGGATACTTCAAAATATAAAAAAAAAAACCAAAGTACTTTACTCCTATGCAAAAAAGATGAATAAAGGGAGATTAGAAATAGGCCCTCTAAGAATTGAAGGACGGCTAACGAATGAAAAAAAGGAAATATGCAACATATTAGCAGAAAAATATAAGAGTGAGTTCACGCCAAGAATTGCGAATGAGAATAATGAAACAGAAATGAGAGAAGAAAATGTTGAATATCTAACGGATATAGATATTAATGAAGCAGATATTATCAAGGCTATAAACGAAATTAAAAATGGATCGGCAGCCGGACCAGATGGAGTTCCAGCGATTTTGTTAAAAAAAACTGCAAACACTATCGCGAAGCCGCTTGCAATACTGCTAAGACAAAGTGTAGATATGAGCGAGATATATGTTAAACATAAATTAGCTTATATAAACCCTATCTTCAAAAGTGGATCAAGACTAGAGGCAAGCAACTATAGACCTGTTAGTCTAACATCCCATATTATGAAAGTGTATGAGAGGGTAATAAAAAAGAAAATAATGAACCATTTGGTAAAAAATAATTTGTTTAATATAGGTTAACACGGTTTTGTGCCCGGAAAAAGTACACAGACCCAACTGATAGCACACTATGAAAACATATACAAAAATATGGTAAATGAAAGAGACACAGGTGTGATCTATCTAGATTTTGCAAAAGTCTTTGACAAGGTAGACCATAATATATTAGAGAAAAAAATGAGAAAGCATAACATTGTGGGAAAGATAGGAAAATGGGTAAAAGAATTCCTGCAAAACAGAAAACAGATAGTGGTTGCAAATGACGAGAAATCAGATGAAGCTCAGGTAATATCTGGCATGCCACAAGGTACGGTATTAGCTGCACTGCTGTTTGTTATTATGATCTCAGGCATAGACTGTGATGTTGAAAACTCCGTAGTGAGAAGTTTCGCCGATGACACAAGAATAAGTAGAGAAATTACTTGTGATGAGGATAGGAACTCACTACAAAGAGATCTAAACAAAATATATGAATGGGCGGAGATAAATAGGATGGTATTTAACTCCGATAAATTCGAATCAATAAATTATGGAAACAGAGAAGGAATGGTGTATGCATACAAGGGACCTAATAATGAGACAATCACAAACAAGGAAGCAATTAAAGACCTTGGTGTAATGTTAAATAGGAATATGTTATGCAACGACCAAATAGCAACACTGTTGGCTAAATGTAAAGCAAAAATGGGAATGTTATTTCCTTACTTCCTTTCCTCACTGAGTAATTTTTCCCTGTTGGAGCCCTTGGGCTTATAGCATCTTGCTTTTCCATCTAGGGTTGTAGCTTGGCTAGTAATAATAATAATAATAATAATAATAATAATAACAATAATAATAATAATAATAAATATTCAACAGGTCTTTTTTCATTATCTAAGATAAATCATAAAAAATAGAAAACGGTTAATTGAAAAAGCTATTCGTATTTCGAGTTATAGCTTCACTAAAACGGAAGTCGATCATTAAAAGCTTTTTATCTAACTATCAAACTGTATTGTCAAATATTAATGCTTACATGCCACACATACAAATTAGGTGTGTTGTGTTGTGTGTGTGTGTGTGTGTGTGTGTGTGTGTGTGTGTGTGTGTGCGCGCGCGCGCGCGCGTGATTACCTGTAACTAGCAACTGTAAGCACTACTTCATAAATTAGATTTTCTAAATCCTTTTGTTGATATTAACTGAGGCAATTCCTCAAATCACATATGAGATAATAAGAAACAGAAATAATGATATAGAATTCTATTGCCAAAAATGCTGGATTTAAGGAAGTGAAAGAAGATGAATGGTTGATAGATTAGTAGGTAAGGTAAGGTAGGTAAGGTAAGGTAAGTTATGGTAGGAGAGGTAAGGTAAGTTAAGGTGAGAGAGGTGAGGTAAGGTAAGGTGAGGTAAGGTAAGGTAAGGTGAGGTAAGTATGTGATGAAAGTAACAATTTAACAGATAGATACTTTAGTCAACATTGATTGTTTATTTTTATTCAAACTATAGCCCCTTGTTTGAGTAAATTAATCAACATTACCTATTTATCTATGTTTATGCAAGCTATAGTCCCCTTAATGTACATGTACTGAAATATGCTACCTAAAGAATGTATAAAGTAGTATGTTAAACTTTCTCTATCCTTAATTAAATGAGTGATTTTTTTTGTTGGAATTGTTCCATGACGTGGAAAATCTGTGGGAGAAATGAAGCCCATCTATGGGAATTTTTCAATTTTGAAGTGGCAACACTTTTTTCAAAGGACGATAGAAACGAAAAGCTGAGTTTTAGTATTACAATATAAGTGATTCTCTACAATGAAAAAATGTGTACCCCCCTCCCCCCTCTTTGGGTAAGCATTATACGGCTGTGTCACGTGTCATAAAAAAAAAACTTAGTCACCAAAATACTCAAAATGGTTGACGGACGGGAAAATCTAATTATGTAAATTTACTTTGTATGGAGTACATTCTTTACATTCTTTATACGATAGGAAAAACAGATTTTCAAATTTCAGAGAGAGAGAGAGAGAGAGAGAGAGAGAGAGAGAGAGAGAGAGAGAGAGAGAGAAAAGGGCAGTGATTCGTTTTTCATTATACAAATGTTATAGCGAGAGAGAGAGAGAGAGAGAGAGAGAGAGAGAGAGAGAGAGAGAGATATTGTTTTGCTTTTCATTATAAAAATGTTTACTCTCGCAGCTGTATGATTAACTATTTTCCAATATATATATATATATATATATATATATATATATATATAATATATGTATATGTATACATACATATACACATATACACACGTATATATACATTTGAATATATATATATATATATATATATATATATATATATATATATATATATATATATATATATACATTCTGAAATAAAACCACTACTTTCAATCCAAAGTTTAATCCACATTAATATCAACTATAAATCAACGATTCTAAATAGCAATAAAGATTTAAAATTCATATGATATGAATATCACTGAACATTTTTTATATCTAGATTAAATACTGTATTAGGGATAATACAGTTTGGCTTAAATATCTATATTTCAAATGCTTTTTTTCTAAAAGAGACTCCATAAAATGGAATAGTTTAAGTGATTTAAATGTGAATTTGCATTTATATTATTTCAGTCGGTTTTAATTTTTCCATTAATATTTGAAAATAAAATCCTGCTTTTTATCCTCCCAGAAATACAGCTTTTCGATGTTTTTCATATATCTACTCTATATACATATATATAAATATATATACTTATATAACACATGATTATATATATAAATACATATATATATATATATATATATAATTACATATATATATATATATATATATATATATATATATATTATATTATATATATACAGTACATATATATATATATATATATGTATATATATATGCGTAATCCTGGTCACAAAGATGGCGTAAAATGCAAATCTGAATTAACAATATCTCTCTGGGTTGTGGTGGCCGATGTGGTAATGTGCCTGACTGGTGAACGCCAGATGGGTTCGGGGCTCGCTAAATCTCGTTAGCTCCTCAGGTCTCTGCAACCTGACTGTCCTTGTGAGCTAAGTAGTGTGGGTGGGGGGGACCCTATAGGTCTATCTGCTGAGTCATCAGCAGCCATTGCCGGGACCTCCTTGGTCCTTGCTTGGTCAGTCTCTAGGGCATTGCCCTGCTTGATAGGGCAATGTCACTGTCCCTTGCCTCTCCCATTCATAAGTGGCCTTTAAACCTTTAAATGAGCTGGTCAACACAGGCACAATGGGGGTTAACTGAATGGGAATGATGTGCTCATGGAGGTATATATATATATATATATATATATATATATATATATATATATATATATATATATAGATTTATATATACATATATATATATATATATATATATATATATATATATATATATATATATATATATACTGCATATATATATATATATATATATATATATATCATCATTTCCTAAACCCATTGACTCAAAGGTCCTCGGCTGGATTTCGGCAGTCGCCTCCAGTGTATATATATATATATATATATATATATATATATATATATATATATGTATATATATATATATATATATATATATATATATATATATATGTATATATATATATATATATATATATATATATATATATATATATATATATATATGTATATATATATATGTATATATATATATATATATATATATATATATATATATGTATGTATATATATATATATATATATATATATATATATATATATATATATATATATATATATATATATATGTATATAACCTCCTTGGATGCGCTCCAAAATAAGCAGATTTTGTTAACATTTTTATAAACTTTCTGAAATGGAACCATGTATTATGTAACAGACGACAATGATGCAGATTATTTCAGCCGAAGCAGTCAAAGAATGGCTATGATTAATTAAGAATACGAATAGGAAATTCACTTACCTCTCTATGTAGGGTTGAAAATTGTTACCAACGGAATGAACAGAGACTTGATTTTTGGTATTGCGAAGAAGTTGCAGCAAGCTGTCATACCTGAAAAGGATGAAAACATTATAGAATATGTCTGCTAGATATACGTTCTAACTTCATATAATAATAAAATTCATTTAGTGGGTATAAATAATTTTCAACACTAAATTTTTAATACAGAGGTCGCCAGCTAGATATACGTTCTAACTTCATTTAATAATAAAATTTATCCAGTGAATATAAAGCCTTTCAATACTAAATGTTTAATATAAAGGAACCCCCTAGATATACGTTATAACTTAATTTAATAATAAAATTCATCCAGAGAATATAAATCATTTCAATAAGAAATGTTTAATAAAGAAGGTCCCCGCTTAATATACGTTCCAACTTCATTTAATAATAAAATTAATTTATTGAATATAAATCATTTCAATACTGAATATTTAATATAGCCTTTTGGGTGCTTAGTGATTTATCTAATTATTGCAGTGTGTTCGTTATTGTCTCTGTAAGCTACACAGCTTTTCTTACATCGAACAGACGTAGATGTCTAACAACTATCAAGTTATTATTATTATCATTATTATTATTATTATTATTATTATTATTATTATTAATAGCTAAGCTACAACCCTAGTTGGAAAAGCAGAATGCTATAAGTTCACAGTTATCTCTGAAGGCCAATGTTCCTTGGACTCTTGGACATGTGCCACATGTCAGAAAGTTCAGTCACGGGCCTACAATCATAACTTGAAACCCTATAAAAGGTTTAAAGGTTTAAAGGCCGCTCTTGAATGGCAGGAGCAAGGGTATGCAGTTAATTCTAATAACCAGGCCTTCTCCATCATGAGGCTCAATACTACACAGTACTCTCGAAGTTTTATTCCAGCTGTGACCAAGTTGTGGAATGATCTTCCTAATCGGTTATTTGAATCAGTAGAACTTCAAAAGTTCAGACTCGCCACAAATGGTTTTAAGTTTGAACAGGCTTGCATAAGTCCTTTTATAGTTTATATATCAAATATCTGTTTTAATGTTGTTAATCTTTATATATTTTATTTCAATTTGCATTACTTATATCCTTTATCTATTTCCGTATTTCCTTTCATCACTTTTCCTTGTTGGAGCCCTTGGGCTTATAGCATCTTGCTTTTCCAACTAGGGTTATAGCTTAGCTAGTAATAATATATATATATATATATATATATATATATATATATATATATATATATATATATAATAATAATAATAATAATAATAATAATAATAATATAGGAGCTATTGACTCTCCCGCCGAAAATATCACCTGCTCCCCCCACACCCTCACCCTCGCTCCGAAATCTATGGTTAGGGAATGACGGAGCTTCGGGTTGAATGAAAGATCTTCAAAATATTGGCGTTTCATATAACGTCACTCACTTCGTTAACGACAAAAAAGGACAAGTGTCTGGGTGTATAAATTAAATATATTTCTTTCCTGTCACGCTGAGCTTCATTGCCAGATATATGACTAATCGGTCTCTCCCCGTTCCGCGGGTAGGTTGGAGAGGGAATAGTCATACCTTGGTGAGACGGGGTTCCCGAGAGATACACTCGGAAACCACAATCTCCCGCAAATTGTTGAACCAGCGGGTTGTAGTTAGGAAAGGGAAGGCATTGCCAAACGTATGACTATTCGACCTTTCCCCGTCCCTCGGCTAGGGTGAAGAGGGTGGGAAGGGTTGAATCTGTCTGTGTGCACATATTTATCTAAATATTTAGCCGTCTTTTTGACGGGTCGCATACACTAGTGATGATGATGTCTGTGTGTGTGCATATTTATCTAAATATTTAGCCGTCCTTTTTGACGGGTCACGTACACTACTGATGATAATAATAATATTAAGCCAGACTTCAAAATAGAGCCATTCTTCACTCCAAAAACCCCGAAAGGAAAGGTTTATCGTTTCCCTTCTTATATTGGAAGAACCGGATGGAATATTGTATCCTCCAACTTTTGCCGCTACGGGCCAAACTTAAAGGATATTGGGCTCATAAAGAAGTTTGCGGCTTCTCGTAATGATACCCGTCATAATACCCAACGTTCTTAGGGGGTTATTGACACCTGGTTAGCTTATTGGCGAACATATTCAAGCGGAAGGCTACCCAATTTTTTACCTCTTTAATGGTTTAAATGCCGCTCATGAATGGCAGGGGCAAGGGACAGTGACATTGCCCTATCAAGCAGGACCATAGCCATAAATGAGAGGGGCAAGGGACAGTGACACTGCCCTATCAAGCAGGACCATGGCCATGAATGGCAGAGGCAAGGGACAGTGACATTGCCCTATCAAGCAGGATCATGGCCATGAATGGCAGGGGCAAGGGACAGTGACATTGTCCTATCAAGCAGGACCATGGCCATGAATGGCAGGGGCAAGGGACAGTGACATTGCCCTATCAAGCAGGATCATGGCCATGAATGGCAGGGGCAAGAGACAGTGACATTGCCCTATCAAGCAGGACCATGGCCATGAATGGCAGGGGCAAGGGACAGTGACATTGTCCTATCAAGCAGGACCATGGCCATGAATGGCAGGGGCAAGGGACAGTGACATTGCCCTATCAAGCAGGATCATGGCCATGAATGGCAGGGGCAAGAGACAGTGACATTGCCCTATCAAGCAGGACTATGGCCATGAATGGCAGGGGCAAGGGACAGTGACATTGTCCTATCAAACAGGACCATGGTCTTCCACTGTCTTGGGTTAGAATTCTCTTGCTTGAGGGTACACACGGGCACACTACTCTATCTTATTTCTCTTCCACTTGTTTTGTTAAAGTTTTATTAGTCTATATAGGAGATGTTTATTTTAATGTTTTTACTCCACTTGAAATATTTGATTTTTCCTGTTTCCTTTCCTCACTGGGCTTTTTTCCCTGCTGGAGGCCTTGTGCTTATATAATTCTGCTTTTCCAACTAGGGTTGTAGCTTAGCAAGTAATAATAATAATAATAATAATAATAATAATAATAATACCCTAGAGACTGATCATAATACATATGATCAGCGTCCAATCCCGCTTTCCACCAAAGCTACGACCAAGGAGGGCCAGGCAATGGCTGCTAATGATGCAACAGATATACCTATAGGCTCCCCCAAACGCCCACCCCCATCCTTAGTTCACAAGGATGGTGAGGTTGCAGCAACCAAATGAACTAACGAGTCTGAGCGGGACTCGAACCCCAGTCTGGCAATCACCAGGAAAGGACGCTACCTCTAGGCCACCAAAACCCTGTTTAAGTATTTCATAATCTGCATCGTAGGTATAATGCATCAAAGGCGTTATATTGCTCTGTAGTTATTTATCGTATATCGTGTCAAAGCTAAACAGGAAATTTATTATCCAAAGACTATTTGTATTACACGCAGAGGGAATAAGTATAAGGATATAAATTGCATTATACGTGGGAGATGACCAAGAAAACATGCAATAAGGAATATCTATGTCTTTGTTGATTGTTACATGGCTAGGTTAGGTTAGGTAAGGTGGTTAAGGATATGGCTCTTAAGTTAGGTTAGGTTAGGTAAAGTGGTTATGGATACGGCTCCCAAGTTAGGTTAGATAAGGTGGATTAAGTATACGGCTCCTACGTTAAGTTAGGTAAGGGGATTAAGGATACGGCTCCTACGTTAATTTAGGTAAGGGAGTTAAGATTACGGGTCCTAGGTTAGGTAAGGGGATTAAGGATACGGCTCCTACATTAAGTTACGTAAGGGGATTAAGGATACGGCTCCTACGTTAAGTTAGGAAAGGGGGTTAAGGATATGGCTCCTACGTTAAGTTAGGTAAGGGGGTTAAGGATACAGGTCCTATTTTAGGTTAGGTGGTGCTCTTGTGTTTTTTCCCATTATAAATATGGTTTTTTTTTTAGTCATAACTTTTGGAATTTTATAACCGGTCTGTCTCTACCACCTATAAAGAATCAGGAAATTATATGGCTTGTCTTTTCCCAAGAGCGGACCTGTCTTCTCATAGAATTCGAAGTTTATGAAAACTTTTCTTGCAGTAGGCCGCTTGTGTTGGATAGTGATGGAAATTTTGGTTGCTAAAAAAGTATATCAACTAAAAATAGTAATATAATTTTTATCATCGAAAGAAAAAATCCATAGAATCTAGCAGGTTATCTAGTGTTTTATATATATATATATATATATATATATATATATATATATATATATATATATATATTTATATATATATATATATATATATTTATATATATATATATATATATATATATATGTGTGTGTGTATGAGAGGTAGCCAACATAAAACACGAACATATATATATATATATATATATATATATATATATATATATATATATATATACACCTCATGAGGGTGTGTATATATATATATATATATATATATATATATATATATATATATATATATATATATATATATATACATATAATCAGCCGTTGTTAGCCGACTGTAGCACTGTGCACGCGCGTGTATGTGTATGTGTGTGTATAAGTATATTTACTATCATAAGCTGTAGTCTTTGACATAAGCCTATTGAGTTCTCTCTAGAATTTCTAGAGAGAGAATTTCCTAGAAAATGTTTCTTCCGGAAGAAGAGATTACTGGGGCTCAGCAGAATACATGAGAGAGTTCGGCTTCATATCTAGAGTCAAGAAGTTTTCCTTCAAAGAATTCATTTGCTCTAAAGCCTTCGTAGGAATTTCCTCATTTAATATTACTGGCAAGATGGACATACTCCTAGTAGAGAGAGAGAGAGAGAGAGAGAGAGAGAGAGAGAGAGAGAGAGAGTGAGAGAGAGAGAGAGAGAGAGAGAGAGAGAGAGAGAGAGGAAGCTTGTCTAATAATTTGTCCCTGTTGAGTGTGGGGAGGAGAATTGCTTGAATTTTTTCAAAGTAACACATAATCTCAGCAGATGATACCTTTCACCATAGAAAAATATTTAAAGAACAAGTTGGGTTATAATAAGTACACACTCACACACACACACACACACACACACACACATATATATATATATATATATATATATATATGTATATATACATATATTTATACATATGTATACTGTATATATATACAGTATGTATGTATACATATATACATAAATATGTGTATATATATGTATGTATGTATATATATATATACATACATACATATATGTATATATATACATATATATATACATATATGTATATATATAAACATATATATATATATATATATATATATTCATATATATATATATATATATATATATATATATATATATATAGATATATATATATATATATATACATTATATGCCTGGAATGAATCACAGGAACACATAATATGCATATACAGTACATTGCACGGGGTCTTCGTTTAAAGTTAAATGTTGGCGTATCTAGTATCAAGATTAGTTTTTTATCCTCAACTAAACTTTCAGGTTTTAGTTTTCCCCTGTAATTCCCCCCACGAGTCTCTCTCTCTCTCTCTCTCTCTCTCTCTCTCTCTCTCTCTCTCTCTCTCTCTCTCTCTTGTGCTTACATATGGAATAATGATCACATGGTCATTTGCACACAAATAACTGGAATATGATTAAACATATATACGACAATAGTTGATGGGAATCCAATAGGTCATTGCCACAATACTAACCCGCCCCCCCCCCCCCCCCCTCTCTCTTTCTCTCTCTCTCTCTCTCTCTCTCTCTCTCTCTCTCTCTCTCTCTCTCGCTAGACGACAAAGAAACATTTGTATCGAAGATGAAATCTAATAGGAGGGAGGTTTCACCTCAATTTACGGTTTTATATCGGAAAAAGTAAACTTACTTAGACATTAATTCCAATGAATTATCGACTCCCGAAGGACAATTCCACATTACTAAAGGGCTATTCAGTTTCAGACTTTAGTTTCCAAGTTTCAAGTAGGTGTTGGCACTCGACACCTTATTGTACGTGATTTTTCAGATTTTAGGATGTGGAAACGACACAATTAGGCTTAGGGACTCATAATCTTCAAATGAACGTATAATTAGATATTCCATATAGACCATATTGTTCTAATCCTTAATGGCAACCGTGCTGTTTCTCATAATTACAGTTAGTTAAGGATAACTTAAGATTCTAAGCGTCTGAGTAACCAATTTTGCTTTTACTCTCTCTGAATTTATTTGTTTTCCTGGCTAGTATTCAAGGCTATCTTTCTTCTCTAGTCTTGGATAGTGACATCTGTCTTGGGTTAGAGTTCTCTTGCTTGAGGGTACACTCAGGCACACTATTCCATCTTGTTTCCTTATTCCCTTGTGATGGCTATTTAATAGTGCTTGGTTATATAGATTAAAGTATGTTGGTTATATCAAAACTGTCTCTTGCTCAATATTCATTGTTTATGGTGATTTTTGCATTGATCTCTCAGCAAACAAAAATTATCTTCGGTTAACCATCTAGTTTAACTGGGCTCTACAAGCCACTAGAAGAGTTGGAAGACCCAGGCCTACATGGCTGAGGACTAAGGGGCGTGAAGTGAGAGATTGTGAATGGAGAAGTATTGAATTAAAAGCTCAAGATACAGACGACTGGCGAAATCTAACCAAGGCCCTTAGCGTCAATAGGCATGGAAGGCTATGATAATGATGATGATGAAAAAATAATAATGGAGACGATGATGATGATGATGAACCATATAGTGTGGTATGTGTAGGCTAGTAATAATAATAATAATAATAATAATAATAATAATAATAATAAAACAAATGCAGTAATAACAATATCAATTGTAATGGGTATTAAAAATCCCCATTTATATACTTTGTATATTTTGAGAAAAATAAAAGAGCTTTCTCACTTTTTATAAAGTGCCTCTTCAGCTAAAGTGTCAAAGCTCCTGTATTATTTAAATATACAACGTATATAACTGTGGAATTTCAATACCTCTATTGCTAGGCACAGCATGGTGTTTCATAATTATCATCATTACTTGCTAAGCTACAACCCTAGTTGGAAAAGCAGAATGCTATAAGCCCGAGGGCTCCAGCGGGGAAAATAGCCCAGTGAGGAAAAGCAGAATGCTATAAGCCCGAGGCCTCCAGCGGGGAAAATAGCCCAGTGAGGAAAAGGAAACAAGGATATTACAAGTAATTAACAGGCAAAATAAAATATTTTAAGAACAGCAACATCATCATTAAACAATTATGATAATAACAGCATTAGGAATGGAATACAGGCCATTTGTTTAACAAGTTTTTTATATGTTAGGTGTTTCGTTTGCAATTTCTATTTTAGGGACAATGGCCATTCATTAAAGCCATGTTTTGATATCCGAATAATTCGAAATTCTTTCAAATCTCTGAGAAATATTGGTAATAAAATTGGTTTCACCCCGACGAGATTAATACGAGCTCAAAGGGATGACTTCCTGCAATTATTCTCTAAAATATATATGAAAATATAAATCCTCTGTATCTGTACAGTTAGTCAGATGTTAAGGTGTACATATAATAGATTTATATAAATAAATCATACGTACTAAGAGAGAAAGACGTACAGTAGGACGTAGGATTTCCTCGCACTCCTCGCTCTGAAGAAGTCCACCTTATCACACCCTTACTATGCTGCGAGTTCTTGTGTTTAGCTCCAACCACCACTTCTACCATCTATCCCTACGCTATCTGTTTGGCTACTCGCCGAGCAGTATGGATGTGACAAAATGCACTTCTTCAGAGCGAAGTATGCCAGGAATTTCTGTGTCCAACTGTACGTCTTTCTCTATTAGTAAGTATGACTTTTCATCAATGATTAATCTATGTATGGTGTAAACCTTAATATCTGTCCAATGATTATAATGGCCTTTTTTATAACAAACTCTCGCCTAACTTCAGAAGACAACGCAATTATGATATAATCAAGTATTATCATTACCTATCAACCTATGATAAAAATAATCCAAGATATTCCAGTTCTCTTGAAACTTTATACACCTTTCAGCAACAAAGGCCAAAGACAAACTTTGTTATTTGGCTCAACAACAATACTACTCAAAGTGGTGGAAAGCTGGACATTATTCCTAATTTACAAGTTACTGTTGACTTGAAATACCTTCCTAGTTAGAACACATATAAATCAATTCAATAATCAAAAGCCGCTTAAAATGGATACTCACTCGTTAACCTTATTTTTTCTACTTTTTTTGGTAGATTATACCAATTAATATTCCTTAATTTTCTCCAGTTCCTTAATGGGCCTATACTAACTCGTGTTTTTTAGTTTTCTCCACTTCCCAAGTAGGTCTATAATCACTCGTGTTCCTTAGTTTTTCTTTATTCCTAAGTAGGTCTATATGCAATTGTTTTCCTTGGTTTTCCTCTACTTCCTAAGTAGGCCTATAACCACTCGTGTTCCTCTGTTTTTCTC
Organism: Palaemon carinicauda; assembly: GCF_036898095.1. Taxonomy (NCBI): domain Eukaryota; kingdom Metazoa; phylum Arthropoda; class Malacostraca; order Decapoda; family Palaemonidae; genus Palaemon; species Palaemon carinicauda. The sequence goes on from NC_090742.1 coordinate 10,989,419, forward strand.
ATTTTCTCAAGTGGGTCTATACCCACTTTTTTTCCTTAGTTTTTCTCCTCTTCCTAAGTAGGCCTATACTCGTTTTCCTTATTTTTTTTTCCTTTTCCTAAGTAGGGCTATCCCCACATGTTTTCTTTAGTTTTCCTCCACTTCCTAAGTAGGCCTATACGCACCCGTGTTCCTGAGTGTCTCCACTTCCTTATTAGGCCTACACTCATTCGTTTTCCTCAGTTCATCTTAATTCATCCTTCAACATTGAAAATATTCCATTATTTTCCTTTTCAATCGTTAAAATCTCCCACAATGAGGTCCTCTCCTCCTATTCCGGCGACCCCTTTCAAAAAGGGGAAGAAAAACTGCCCCCGTCAAAAATACAATAGGTTATTAGAAAGTTGGTGACAGCTGTAACTGATAGGCAAAGTTTGTCGTTTTGGCCAACGGCGGAGTCAGTCTCTTGGAGAAGTTTATTTCTCGGAATCGGAGAAAAAGAAGCCAGAAATGTTCACAGTTTCAGTCCTCCCGGATACGGAAAGTCAAGATAACATACGATGGGAAAAATAACCTGATTTTTATCTTTTCTTGATTTGTAAAGAGAGCCCATAAAAGCTGGTAGCGTCAGGTTCCAATTTCTTTTATGGGCTCTCGTGACATGGTTGGTTTCGACCTGGCCTTTCATTAGAAGGGGCTAGCGTTCGATCCCAAGTATGAGGTAGAAATTTATTTCTATTTGAACACGATGTTGTGTTGATATTTATCCATATTGACTCATTAGGGGTAATTTGAATGAATTACTACCAATTGTGTCACGTGGTGGCCCGGGAAATTGGGTAAAACTCGCTGGTAAGAGACTGATGTCTCGCCAGGTAAATCCTCGGACAGCTGGTAGCGTCAGGTTCCAATTTCTTTTATGGGCTCTCGTGACATGGTTGGTTTCGACCTGGCCTTTCATTAGAAGGGGCTAGCGTTCGATCCCAAGTATGAGGTAGAAATTTATTTCTATTTGAACACGATGTTGTGTTGATATTTATCCATATTGACTCATTAGGGGTAATTTGAATGAATTACTACCAATTGTGTCACGTGGTGGCCCGGGAAATTGGGTAAAACTCGCTGGTAAGAGACTGATGTCTCGCCAGGTAAATCCTCGGACAGCTGGTAGCGTCAGGTTCCAATTTCTTTTATGGGCTCTCGTGACATGGTTGGTTTCGACCTGGCCTTTCATTAGAAGGGGCTAGCGTTCGATCCCAAGTATGAGGTAGAAATTTATTTCTATTTGAACACGATGTTGTGTTGATATTTATCCATATTGACTCATTAGGGGTAATTTGAATGAATTACTACCAATTGTGTCACGTGGTGGCCCGGGAAATTGGGTAAAACTCGCTGGTAAGAGACTGATGTCTCGCCAGGTAAATCCTCGGACAGCTGGTAGCGTCAGGTTCCAATTTCTTTTATGGGCTCTCGTGACATGGTTGGTTTCGACCTGGCCTTTCATTAGAAGGGGCTAGCGTTCGATCCCAAGTATGAGGTAGAAATTTATTTCTATTTGAACACGATGTTGTGTTGATATTTATCCATATTGACTCATTAGGGGTAATTTGAATGAATTACTACCAATTGTGTCACGTGGTGGCCCGGGAAATAGGTTAAAAATCGCTGGTAAGAGACTGATGTCTCGCCAGGTAAATCCTCGGACAGCTGGTAGCGTCAGGTTCCAATTTCTTTTATGGGCTCTCGTGACATGGTTGGTTTCGACCTGGCCTTTCATTAGAAGGGGCTAGCGTTCGATCCCAAGTATGAGGTAGAAATTTATTTCTATTTGAACACGATGTTGTGTTGATATTTATCCATATTGACTCATTAGGGGTAATTTGAATGAATTACTACCAATTGTGTCACGTGGTGGCCCGGGAAATAGGTTAAAAATCGCTGGTAAGAGACTGATGTCTCGCCAGGTAAATCCTCGGACAGCTGGTAGCGTCAGGTTCCAATTTCTTTTATGGGCTCTCGTGACATGGTTGGTTTCGACCTGGCCTTTCATTAGAAGGGGCTAGCGTTCGATCCCAAGTATGAGGTAGAAATTTATTTCTATTTGAACACGATGTTGTGTTGATATTTATCCATATTGACTCATTAGGGGTAATTTGAATGAATTACTACCAATTGTGTCACGTGGTGGCCCGGGAAATTGGGTAAAACTCGCTGGTAAGAGACTGATGTCTCGCCAGGTAAATCCTCGGACAGCTGGTAGCGTCAGGTTCCAATTTCTTTTATGGGCTCTCGTGACATGGTTGGTTTCGACCTGGCCTTTCATTAGAAGGGGCTAGCGTTCGATCCCAAGTATGAGGTAGAAATTTATTTCTATTTGAACACGATGTTGTGTTGATATTTATCCATATTGACTCATTAGGGGTAATTTGAATGAATTACTACCAATTGTGTCATGTGGTGGCCCGGGAAATTGGGTAAAACTCGCTGGTAAGAGACTGATGTCTCGCCAGGTAAATCCTCGGACAGCTGGTAGCGTCAGGTTCCAATTTCTTTTATGGGCTCTCGTGACATGGTTGGTTTCGACCTGGCCTTTCATTAGAAGGGGCTAGCGTTCGATCCCAAGTATGAGGTAGAAATTTATATCTATTTGAACACGATGTTGTGTTGATATTTATCCATATTGACTCATTAGGGGTAATTTGAATGAATTACTACCAATTGTGTCACGTGGTGGCCCGGAAAATTGGGTAAAACTCGCTGGTAAGAGACTGATGTCTCGCCAGGTAAATCCTCGGACAGCTGGTAGCGTCAGGTTCCAATTTCTTTTATGGGCTCTCGTGACATGGTTGGTTTCGACCTGGCCTTTCATTAGAAGGGGCTAGCGTTCGATCCCAAGTATGAGGTAGAAATATATATATATATATATATATATATATATATATATATATATATATACACTACAAAACAACAACAACAACAACTTTTAGTAAATTATTGGTAGAAACTATGAACAAACTTTGATAAATCCTTTCATTGAATCTACGAATAAGCATTGGTAAATCATTGAATAGAATCTATGAATAACCTTTAGTAAATTATTTGCTAGAATCTATGAATAACCTTTGGGAAATCATTGGATGGAGCTTTTGAATAACCTTTCGTAACTCATTTATCAAAATCTATGAATAGCTCTTGGTAAATCATATGATTGAAATTATGAGTAACCTTTGATAAATTATTTACTTTAATCAAGGAATAACCTTTGTTGAATCATTTGATTGAATCTATGGATAACTTATGGCGATATCAGGCTGACAAATAAATTACCATTCGAACAAATAAATTTCCAATCGAACAAATAAATAACAAATTGAACAAATAAATTCCCAATCGAACAAATAAATAACAAATCGAACAAATAAATTTCCAATCGAACAAAGAAACAGAAATGAGCAAACTTACCAAAATATAACCTCCTCACGTAATATGTATGAAATATACTCTGATAAAAAGTAACTACTTTTGAAACAACTAGATACATGTGGTTTGTTTGAAATTAAGATAAAATTTCAAAACATTGATTTTGTTGTATTATGGTTAAGAAATTATTTACAAAACCGAAAATAGAAAATAAATCGTGATATGAAAGTTTTATTTTTTGCAACTAAATCTGTATCATCGAATGAAGAAAAAGGCTTACTTTTTTATTTGTAATATCAATCCTTTTCATCCTAGTTTGCTTTCATATCATACAAAATGGAAAACATATTTCTTTACCTGCTTCATAACTATCAAAGACCTGAATTACTTGATGTTTCCCAAAAAAACAAATCCTAAAAAGAAACTCACATTATAAAGACAAAATGAAACATTCTAGAAAATAAAAATGTTTGAATCAATGGAAATTTGGATTTCGTTCCCGTGCAGAAAGGCATATATCAATACCCATCAGGGACTACGGCTCATCAAGAAGGTTCAATATTTGTGAAATCAATGAGTAATTAGGAGGAGATTCAATCTATCCAGTTGGTAAGAACAAACAGAAGATTTCTCTAGCGATTTTGGAGAGAGAGAGAGAGAGAGAGAGAGAGAGAGAGAGAGAGAGAGAGAGAGAGAGAGAGAGAGAGAGAAAATTGAATTGTATATAAACCGAAGTTCATAGTTTCTTCTTTTTTAAATACATAAAATTCCTAGGGAGGATGATGCCCTTTAGATTATAAACCTTAATTCCATTTCTTTTATAAATCAAAATTTCGTATCATTGTTGTGTTTCTATCTTGGGACTTGGCATTGAGATTATCAAAATCTAGTTTGTTAAAACAGAACAGAGGAGCAATGAGATAAAGTTTATTTACGAGTTTAGTGAGCCACGGTGGAACAAATACTATTTGAGGGAGATGATATAAATTACGCAGATGATTTGCATTGAGATTATTTAAACCTAGTTTTAATTATATAAAACCGAAATAGATGAGCAATGAGGTGATTTTTATTTACGAGCATAGCAAGCCTAGGCGGAAAAAAATACTATTTGAGGGATATGATATAAATTACACAGATAATTAGCATTGAGATGATTAAAATCTAGTTTTGATAATGTAAAACAGAATAGAGAAGCAACGAGATTATTTTGATTTACGAGCGAAGCGAGATACGCAGAGTAAAGACTATTTGACTAATGTAATATAAATTACACATATAATTAGAACTGGGTTAATCAGTAACTGGTAGGGAGGGGAAATCTTTGCTAGAGAGAGAGAGAGAGAGAGAGAGAGAGAGAGAGAGAGAGAGAGAGAGAGAGAGAGAGAGAGATAGACTGCACTCCCACGATGATTAAAATTTAGCTTTCATATTGTAAAACAGAATAGAGGAGCAATGATATAATGTTTATTTACAAGGGAAGCGAACCACGGCGGAGTAATGACCATTTGAGATGCTACATATTACACACATTATAAGAACTTAGCCAATCAGACATGAGAGAGAGAGAGAGAAGAGAGAGAGAGAGAGAGAGAGAGAGAGAGACAGAGAGAGAGAGAGAGAGAGAGAGAGTCCTCTCACCGTGTCAACCCCATCATCATTCCCTTTTCTCAGTGTATGCAATTGTATCATTTCCTTCGTTCCTCGTTTTCCTTCAAATGGCTTCTGTCTTTTTATGCTGCTCACGTCCACCAACACTTTACCCCCAAGGCTAACGCTCATCCTTCCTCCTGTTCACAATACTTTCCTTGCTAAAAGCATTTCTCTTTCAGAATGCAGATTAGTCAGCTTTGTTGTTTCGTTATGATGAATGCCTTGAGAGAGAGAGAGAGAGAGAGAGAGAGAGAGAGAGAGAGAGAGAGAGAGAGAGAGACAGACAGAGACAGAGAAAGGAGCTGTAGAGTGGAATCCATAAAAAATGAGATAATACGCAAAAATACAAGATCTGTAGTTATTATTTTAACAACCCTTTAGAAGAAAATCCTTAGAAAATTGGAAAATGCACAATATTACAAGATCTGTAATTATCACTTAAAAAACACCTTAGAGTAAAATATCTATAAAAGAAAATAGAAAAATGTATAAAAATACAGGATCTGTAAGTGTTATTTTAACAGCCGCTTAGAGTAAAATCCCTAAAAAATTAGGAGAATTTATTAAAATAAAAGCTCTGTAATAGACATTTTAACAACCCCTAAAGGTAAATCCCTATATATATATATATATATATATATATATATATATATATATATATATATATATATATATATATATATATATAAATGCCGAAATTATTATTCTAAGCCCTTTGCCGGATAATCAATTTGACTTATTTCCTAACTACCAAAGAAGAATATTGTAATTTGACACATCCCTTACATTCAATTTAGGGGGGGAAATATGTAACTCTTAGATTGGGAGCAACATATCTGAAAGCCGCTCATGAGTAGCAGAGGCAAGGGACTGGTCATTGGCTGCCAAGTAATGTCTTTAGGAATTAAACATATATAAATTAGATCAGTGCCTAAGCCAGAACCAGGGAATAATGATGATAACCTTATTCTTAGCTCATAGGGACAGTAAGGTACGACAAACATGAATACAAATGTATACATGTTTCCGTAAATGGCAGAGAACGAAGCGCAAAATATTCCCACCATTTCACCTAAAAGCCAATTTGACCTATTTGGATAACTGCCAGGAAGTGCCATAAAAGATTGACAGGGAGTGCCAAAAAGAGACAACGCACTAACAGGACTATGTACCTTTTTTCCAAAAAGAGACAACGCACTAACAGGACTATGTACCTTTTTTCCAAAAAGAGACAACGCACTAACAGGACTATGTATCTTTTTTCCAAAATGAAACAACGCACTAACAGGACTATGTATCTTTTTTCCAAAAAGAGACAACGCACTAACAGGACTATGTATCTTTTTTCCAAAAAGAGACAACGCACTAACAGGACTATGTATCTTTTTTCCAAAATGAGACAACGCACTAACAGGACTATGTATCTTTTTTCCAAAATGAAACAACGCACTACAGGACTATGTATCTTTTTTCCAAAAAGAGACAACGCACTAACAGGACTATGTATCTTTTTTCCAAAATGAGACAACGCACTAACAGGACTATGTATCTTTTTTTCCTTCTGAGCACTCGCTTGAATACAGACTCACTTCCGTTTAATTTGTCCGAGTAGTATTTTTCTGAAATATTCTATTTTCATCACTTTTGTAACGTGAACTTGAGTAAACACTGCATAAAGAGACTGGGTGGGAGTTTACTTGTTAGTATTGTTTACTGACTAGTTTTAACTATTGTTATTTTCTACTGTCAAAACAGCTCATAACAGCAAGCACGTCTATCTATCTATCTATCTTTCTGTATTCTATATATATATATATATATATATATATATATATATATATATATATATATATATACATATATGTACAGTATATATACATATATATACATATATATGTATATATACATATATACAATATATATATATATATATATATATATATATATATATATTTATTTATACATATATATATTTATACATATATATATTTATACATATATATATATATATATATATATATATATATATATATATATATACACTACAAAACAACAACAACAACAACTTTTAGTAAATTATTGGTAGAAACTATGAACAAACTTTGATAAATCCTTTCATTGAATCTACGAATAAGCATTGGTAAATCATTGAATAGAATCTATGAATAACCTTTAGTAAATTATTTGCTAGAATCTATGAATAACCTTTGGGAAATCATTGGATGGAGCTTTTGAATAACCTTTCGTAACTCATTTATCAAAATCTATGAATAGCTCTTGGTAAATCATATGATTGAAATTATGAGTAACCTTTGATAAATTATTTACTTTAATCAAGGAATAACCTTTGTTGAATCATTTGATTGAATCTATGGATAACTTATGGCGATATCAGGCTGACAAATAAATTACCATTCGAACAAATAAATTTCCAATCGAACAAATAAATAACAAATTGAACAAATAAATTCCCAATCGAACAAATAAATAACAAATCGAACAAATAAATTTCCAATCGAACAAAGAAACAGAAATGAGCAAACTTACCAAAAATATAACCTCCTCACGTAATATGTATGAAATATACTCTGATAAAAAGTAACTACTTTTGAAACAACTAGATACATGTGGTTTGTTTGAAATTAAGATAAAATTTCAAAACATTGATTTTGTTGTATTATGGTTAAGAAATTATTTACAAAACCGAAAATAGAAAATAAATCGTGATATGAAAGTTTTATTTTTTGCAACTAAATCTGTATCATCGAATGAAGAAAAAGGCTTACTTTTTTATTTGTAATATCAATCCTTTTTCATCCTAGTTTGCTTTCATATCATACAAAATGGAAAACATATTTCTTTACCTGCTTCATAACTATCAAAGACCTGAATTACTTGATGTTTCCCAAAAAAACAAATCCTAAAAAGAAACTCACATTATAAAGACAAAAATGAAACATTCTAGAAAATAAAAAATGTTTGAATCAATGGAAATTTGGATTTCGTTCCCGTGCAGAAAGGCATATATCAATACCCATCAGGGACTACGGCTCATCAAGAAGGTTCAATATTTGTGAAATCAATGAGTAATTAGGAGGAGATTCAATCTATCCAGTTGGTAAGAACAAACAGAAGATTTCTCTAGCGATTTTGGAGAGAGAGAGAGAGAGAGAGAGAGAGAGAGAGAGAGAGAGAGAGAGAGAGGAGAGAGAGAGAGAGAGAGAGAGAGAGAGAGAGAAAATTGAATTGTATATAAACCGAAGTTCATAGTTTCTTCTTTTTTAAATACATAAAATTCCTAGGGAGGATGATGCCCTTTAGATTATAAACCTTAATTCCATTTCTTTTATAAATCAAAATTTCGTATCATTGTTGTGTTTCTATCTTGGGACTTGGCATTGAGATTATCAAAATCTAGTTTGTTAAAACAGAACAGAGGAGCAATGAGATAAAGTTTATTTACGAGTTTAGTGAGCCACGGTGGAACAAATACTATTTGAGGGAGATGATATAAATTACGCAGATGATTTGCATTGAGATTATTTAAACCTAGTTTTAATTATATAAAACCGAAATAGATGAGCAATGAGGTGATTTTTATTTACGAGCATAGCAAGCCTAGGCGGAAAAAAATACTATTTGAGGGATATGATATAAATTACACAGATAATTAGCATTGAGATGATTAAAATCTAGTTTTGATAATGTAAAACAGAATAGAGAAGCAACGAGATTATTTTGATTTACGAGCGAAGCGAGATACGCAGAGTAAAGACTATTTGACTAATGTAATATAAATTACACATATAATTAGAACTGGGTTAATCAGTAACTGGTAGGGAGGGGAAATCTTTGCTAGAGAGAGAGAGAGAGAGAGAGAGAGAGAGAGAGAGAGAGAGAGAGAGAGAGAGAGAGATAGACTGCACTCCCACGATGATTAAAATTTAGCTTTCATATTGTAAAACAGAATAGAGGAGCAATGATATAATGTTTATTTACAAGGGAAGCGAACCACGGCGGAGTAATGACCATTTGAGATGCTACATATTACACACATTATAAGAACTTAGCCAATCAGACATGAGAGAGAGAGAGAGAGAGAGAGAGAGAGAGAGAGAGAGAGAGAGAGAGAGAGAGAGTCCTCTCACCGTGTCAACCCCATCATCATTCCCTTTTCTCAGTGTATGCAATTGTATCATTTCCTTCGTTCCTCGTTTTCCTTCAAATGGCTTCTGTCTTTTTATGCTGCTCACGTCCACCAACACTTTACCCCCAAGGCTAACGCTCATCCTTCCCTCCTGTTCACAATACTTCCCTTGCTAAAAGCATTTCTCTTTCAGAATGCAGATTAGTCAGCTTTGTTGTTTCGTTATGATGAATGCCTTGAGAGAGAGAGAGAGAGAGAGAGAGAGAGAGAGAGAGAGAGAGAGAGAGAGACAGACAGACAGACAGAGACAGAGACTCTAAATTTGGAGAGTAGGAAGGTTTTTGCCAAAGATACTCTAAATTTGGAGAGTAGGAACTTTTCTTCAGGATATTTATATGAAAACGAAATTCCGCTACATTCTGTGCAAGTTGATGACACTGCTTATATTATCAAAGTTTTAATATACAAGATACTCGTCATGATTAAAGGAAAGTCTCGTTAATAAGAACAACAATTTCAAATTCCACATCCATTTGTAACATCGAAGTACGATGTAAATAAAAGACCCAAAACCCCCCCAAAAAAGGAAGATATGATGAATAATATATATATTATAAGAAGACATATGTATGAATATATACACGAAATATATATACTGTATA
>NC_090742.1:11004282-11009282 GCF_036898095.1 Palaemon carinicauda
AAGTCGTAAGATAAATGCAGTTTTGCAACCACGGGGGCAATTCCAAATCCTGCTAGCCATTCTTGACTGTTATGGGTTTCAGAGCCGATGGAACAAGGTGAATGGGTGTCTGGTGGATGGGCGGGGCAAAATTTTGTCAAAAGGTGTTTACATTGCTTACGTAATGAATGTTTCCGACTCTTGGCTCGTTATCACTGGCCATGGCGTCGGCTAGATCATTTTTACTCTATAAAAATTAAAACTATCGGGTTTAGGTTATTGATAATGCTGACAAAATTTGTGTGTGGTAGTAAAATATACATATGTCAATTTTCAGCTACATCCGATGCATTGATAAGGAGCAAAGTCCAAAAAACCGTGTTACAGAGGCCCTGAATCTCATAGTAGAGAGACACTCAGTAGAGCGCAGACCTCCGCCGCAGTAGCTTATTTCTTGACCTTTTGCTTGTCTGTGGTCTGGACCTTTGACCTTCCAAAATTTAATAATTGCCAGCTCTTTACAAAACAGTTTAAAATCCCAGCAAGTTTCATTACTTTACGATTAAAATCGTGACCGGAATTCGATTTTTTGCTTGACCTTGGATTCGACCTTGACCTTAGACCTTAACATTTATTAATTGGAGTGGATTTTCATACTCTCAAATATGAACCGAGTTTGAAGTCCCTGTGACAACGATGTCCAAACTTATGGATGATTACGTGAATTGAGAATTTTGCTTGACCCTGACCTCGACCTTTGACCTTGCCTTCCGAAATTTAATCTTTCCCAGCTTTTTACAGAACAGTTATTCCATGCACGTTTCATTACTCTACGATTAAAATTGTGGCCAGGACGCTATTCACAAACAAACACACAAACAGGGGGTAAAACATAACCTCCTTCCAACTTCATTGGCAGAGGTAAAAAAACAAAAATAGTTTGTTCATATGAGGTAAGCGGTAACCTTGCACTATCTAGTATGTATAAAAGTCTCACACAAGAAGTTTTAATACATTACATTTATAATGAAGTCAAGCTAGATGTCTTGGTTCTTTGAATCCAAAACCTCAGACAATAGGTTGTTACTTAGAGAGAGATGCACCTATCTATTTATTCACCAAGGCACTTCCCACAATTATAAACTAATATTTCGGTGTAAATTACTATAGTATCAGAAATGGATCACATTAATCCTGTCTATTTTGATGCCATAGTGTAATACTTACAGTAAGGTATTTTATTGTTTGCTTTACTAAATAATTACAGTAAAATGTTCTGTATTACATATTTGACTGCATTGTGTGTGTTTTGTGTAATGTAGATGTTCGGGTAGGAGAGAGAGAGAGAGAGAGAGAGAGAGAGAGAGAGAGAGAGAGAGAGAGAGAGAGCATGTGTTTCACTCTTCAGTTGACCAGCTGATTATGTAGGCTGTGACGGACCAAAACAATGAAAATGACGAACGACATCAGAAAAAGGAAAAAAAGGGGACCTTTCCTCTCTTGGCTCCTCCCAGCCTGACGAGGGATTCAGCCGAGTTTGGCTGGTACTGCTAGGGCATATATCTATGAAAGATGAGAGATAAGGGATTCAGGAAAATTATTAGTGGGTGAGATAAGTATCTATGGAAGAGAAAAAAAAAAAACTATATTACAGTTTTTCAATTTTGTTTGCTTTTGTTCGCATACATATTTAAGGATACTAAGATATATTTATCACACATATCTATTCCAATCAATCTGCCTAAAAATAAGAGACATCCTGGAACTAATTACTGGTTAATCTATATTTATATTACAGACTTTCATTTTCCTTGCTTTTGTTCGCATATCTATTTAAAGGATACTAAGATATATTTATCACACATATCTATTCCAATCAATCTGCCTTAAAATAAGAGACATCCTGGAACTAATTACTGGTTAATTTATATTTATATTACAGACTTTCATTTTCCTTGCTTTTGTTCGCATATCTATTTAAAGGATACTAAGATATATTTATCACGTATTTCTATTCCGATGAATCTACCTCAGAATAAAGGACATCCTGCAAGTAATTACGGGTTCATATATCTTTACTCTTTTCCATTTCCAAACAACTGCCTGGTGACATAAGAATAAAAAATCTAAGTATTTCAACATTTCTAGAAATGCAACTTCATTCATCCTTACGGCACTTTGTAAAACATTGATTATTGTACTTTTGCAGATTTATCAGTAACTTGTAAAACTACAAATAACAATAAGAAAACCTGTTCAGGTTATGCTCAGACGAAAACCAACTCATTAGGATGAATTATTTTGATATATTACGAAATTTTATGTATATATTCGTATAAATTTCCAACATTCATCTTACGAAAACTTTTTTGACCGTTATTTTATGTATATATTTTTCTTTCATGTGATAAATTTTAATTTAGAATCGGATTTCTGGAGAGATTTATGATTTCTAAAAAGTTTGTTTCTTATAATTGGTAGTAAATCTGTTTAATATATATATATATATATATATATATATATATATATATATATATATATATATAAATATATGTATATATATATATATATATATATATATATATATATATATATATATACTGTATATATATTTCGGGTTTTGGCTAGAATTTGAAGTTCACTACCAGGTCTATTTTATAATCATTACTTTTTCTCTTTTTATCTTCCTTTATCTTACATAATAGGCAAACTTAAATATTCACATATCCATACACACATATATATATATGCATATATATATATTTATATATATATGTTTATATATATTTATATATTTATATATATAGATATGTTTATATATATACATATACATATATATGTATGTATATATATACATATATATATATATATATATATATATATATGTATATATATATATATATATATATATATATATATATATATATATATATATAATTTGCATGTAAATATATATTTATCTAGGCCTACATATATCATATACAGTTTTAGATAATATGTGATAATGGGTATAAATGTACATTTGAATAAATTATAAATCCTACATTATCAGTATTAATTACTATCTAAGCACATATGTAGATGGAACTGCAGGATGCTATAAGCCCAATAGTTCCAACAGGGAAAATAGCCCAATAAGGAGGGGAAACAAAGTAACAGATGGAATAGTGCGCTTGAATGTACGCTCAAGCAAGAGAAGTCTAACCCAAGACAGCAAAGGTAATAACCTTTTGTAACATCTACAGCACACGAGGATAAAATGACCCTTACTGACAGACTATCTAAATTTAAATTCGGATCTATCAAAAGTCTTTCAAATCCCTGTGTTATAAAAGATCTGTCTCTTTCCACTTTCATCTTTTACAATAATAATAATAGCAGACTATAATAATAATAATAATAATAATAATAATAATAATAATAATAATAATAATAATAATAATAATAATAATAACAGACTATCTAAATTTAAATCCGGATCTATTAAAAGTCTTTCAAATCACTGCGTTATAAAAGATCTGTCGCCTTCCACTTTCATCTTTTACAAAAGACTTGAGCCCATCTTCATCTCCTATGCATTTTAAACGATATTCTCATTGCCTTGCAAAAACACTTTTCTGCATAACAGCACATAAAAGACCCTTCGCTTGACACTTCAAGGTGGGAAATGAGGGGTTTTAATATATGCATTTTAATGCATAAGAATCCAGCGTAAATTTTCGGAGGCGTGGGGGTCTAAGGGAAACGTATTCTTTATTCATATAGAGATTGCAGAGATGAAAGTAATGGTTTTTCTTTTATTCATTATTTACCGATTGGTTTTATTCATAAAGCTTTTGAAAGGGAAAAAATAGCTAGATTTCGAAGCGTCTTTATGTGTATAGTAGATTCCTTCAAAAATCTAATTTTTTTTTCTTTTTTTTTACAGCACAACTCAATTTTTACTTTTCTCAATTTTTATATTGAATTATCATTTGCCAAGAATATTTATTTCTCTAAAAAGATTAGATTGAATAGTAACATCTCTCTCTCTCTCTCTCTCTCTCTCTCTCTCTCTCTCTCTCTCTCTCTCTCTCTCTCTCTCTCTCTCTCTCTCTCTCTCTCTCTCTCTGAAATTTGAACATCTGTTTTTCATATAGTATAGAGAATGTAATCCATTTAAAGTAAATTTACATAATTAGATTTTCCAGTCCGTCAACCAGTACTAGCATTTTGGGGACAAGATTTTTTTTTTGTCACGTGACACAGCCGTACAATACGTACTTACAATCAGATTATTCACTGCTAGATAATAAAAATAAGAATTTGTGCGCCAGGAAGATGATCTCGTTATTATTATCAACAAGGATTTGAAGTTCACCAAACAGAGCATAAAAGCTGAAAAGAAAGCTAAAAAACTAATAGGTTACATAAAGAGACAATTCAAAGACACGGCACAACAGCTATACACATTACTAGTTTAGACCCCATCTAGAATACGGAGTCCAATTCTGGGCTACTAGTATTCAGAAGGATGTAGATAGTCTGGAAGCAGAACAAGGGAGGGCCCCTAACTAGTTCCAACACTAAGGCAATTTGGATATGTTTGGATATAGATAGACGATGGAATGTTTGAAATCGACGACTAAGGAGACAGTTAATAGAGCCATTCAAAATCCTTAAAGGAATGATAAATGTAGATTACAACAATCTATTCACACTTAGCCCAATTCAGTCCACAGGTAACGGATACAAACTGGAACTGAAAAGATACAACACCTCTCAATGTGGCAATTTCTTTACATGCAAAATAGCAAATGCCTGAAATAGACTCCCAGTGGATGTAGTAAATAGTAACACGGTAAAATTTAGATGTTTTTCTATACCAAGATACATTCTTCACAAGGCTTCAGAATTGTTCTTCTAATTGTTAAGTCAAACTTAAAATATAGTAAAACATGAGAAAATTCAAATAAATTGTACAGTATAAAAAATGGTCCAATGAAACGTTTAAAACTTTTACTCTCCTGTAGAACAGAGAC
>NC_090742.1:11031782-11034282 GCF_036898095.1 Palaemon carinicauda
AATTAATATGTTTAAGGTTCCAGAAAATTTTAGTTGTGCAATAAGAAAAAAAAACAATATGCTGGCTGATAGCTATATATTTATTAATTAGCATGTGTACACTCAACGACTTTCGTTAATTAGGTTTACTTTTGCTTGCAGTTTGAAATTCGTTACAATTAGAGGTACCTAAGGTTGACAATGGCATACAAACTGACAGTATATCAATAATAATGAAAGAAGTGTAGAAATTAACGTATGTTATATTCAATAGCTTTTGTCGTTTGTGTTGGTAGTTGCTATGTGTGTTACATGGAAGAAAAAGAGAGAAAGAGAGCATTTTATTCATTGTATGTACGTATGTACGTTGCTCGTTCCATGCACAATATAGTAACAAGTGACAAACTACAGTATGTTGGGGATATTGTGGAAGAGTGAATGACCAAGGTTTTTAAGGTATACACAAAATAGACAATGGTTCCAAAAGAATGGAAAAGAGAAACTTACGCTATTGAGTAAAGTGTAGTAGGATCACAAGTGTACTAAGTAAGGTGTGTAGCCTAATCTTAAGTGTACTAAGTAAGGTGTGTAGCCTAATCTTAAGTGTACTAAGTAAGGTGTGTAGCCTAATCTTGAGTGTACTAAGTAAGGTGTGTAGCCTAATCTTGAGTGTACTAAGTAAGGTGTGTAGCCTAATCTTGAGTGTACTAAGTAAGGTGTGTAGCCTAATCTTGAGTGTACTAAGTAAGGTGTGTAGCCTAATCTTGAGTGTACTAAGTAAGGTGTGTAGCCTAACCTTGAGTTAGGAAGAAAGACAGGCAACAGGACTGACAGAGATATAATATTGTGGGTTTGTGCTAAGAATAGAATATGTGGATAACGCTATTGTTATGAAGCAGATATGTGGAAAATTTTAGATTTAAAGAAAAAAAAAATCATGGTACATCAAGAAATGTCTTACGACTGATTAATGCATGGGGAATTTAGTCTTCGGTAGGAATGATTGATATATATTATAGTTTATATCTAATTCATTGTTACTGTTTTTAATATTTTATTTTTCCTTGTTTCCTTTCCTCACTGGGCTATTTTCCCAATAAACAAGAATGCAGTGAAACATCAGTTAAAGCATGAAAACAGAGGGATGATTAGTATGGTGCGGAAGTAATTCTGATACAAGGACGTATCTTGTGTTTTTCCGTTCACGTTCAGTAGCCAGACGTACAACTACTCGGTCTCTGGTAGGGAAAGAAGGAGAAGTCATACCAAGGTGAGAGGGGCTGTGGTTAGGAAAATGGGTTGGGGGTGGGAAGGGTTGAATCTGTGTGTGCATATATATCTACATATATAGCCGTCATTTTAGACGGGTCACGTAAACTAGTTTAGTAATATTTCCGACCAATCTGCCCTGAATTTAAACTGTGTACGTTTATGCGCATATCCATCTAAATATTTACCCGTCCTTTTTGACGGGTCACGTACACTGCCCTAGATTTAAACCTATGTGTGTATATGTGCATATCTATCTAAATATTTACCCGTCATTTTTGACGGGTCACGTACACTAGTTTTGTAAAATTTCCCAACCAATCTGGCCTGAATTCAAACTCAAAACGTTCAAGAATGAAAATGGAAAAAAGGGGGATTTTGGCCCTGAGCTCTTGACCGAAGGCCTTCCTTCGTTCTATCAATCTATTACTGACCGTGAAAAGAAAATCTCCGTCCCACCTTGATTGAAAAGCGGAATGGAGGGGGAAAGTCTGGAATTCTGGAATAGAAAACTGGAATTGAAGGAAGGAACCCGAACAGTTCTAGGATATTCAAGCTCCATACTGTAGCATTTTTAAAAGGTTTAAAGCCACTCATGAATGGCAGAGACAAGGAACAGTGACATTGCCGTATCAAGCAAGACAATACCCTAGAGACTGACCATATAGACAAATGATCAGCGCTCAAGCCCCCTCTCCACCCAAGGTAAGGCTGGCGTGTTTGAGGAAGCGCCTCTAGGTCTATCTGTTGAGTCATCAGCAGCCATTGCCTGGCTTTCCCTGGTCCTAGCTTAGGCGCTGATCATATGTAGGGGATTGTCATTGTTCCTTGCCTTCGTGATATCATTCAAGCGGGCAGGTGCTCCAGGTTTCAGGCGCTCCATATCTCTTTTGTCATTATCTTCCCATTCATTAAGAACTTTTAGAACATTAAGGAGTTATTAAGAATGATATTGAACAGTGAAAATAACAGCTTGAGCAGGAGTTATTAAGAACGAGTATAGCATAAAATGTTCGCGTGGCCCTTCCGCAGTATAATGTATTTTACTTTGTTAAGCATGTTGCTCTAATTGATCTTTAGAGTATAATAGCATACTGATAAATGAAATAATGTTAAACCTTTACGGAATAAAAGGTGCTAATTGCCAACTTCATTAGGAATTCTAAAATCGAGCACATTAGTGAAGGGAAAGTAGATTCATTACTTGAATTCAAGTTACATGAACAATCTGCTCTCTCTCTCTCTCTCTCTC
>NC_090742.1:11048412-11050912 GCF_036898095.1 Palaemon carinicauda
TACCCTTCTAGGGTCAAGTTACTGTTAGCTCTACTTGAAATACCTTTGTAATTAGAACATATGTAAATCAATGCAACAATTATTAAAAGCCGTTTCATAAGGATACTTGTTTTCCTTATTTTTTTCACTTTTTTTGGTAGACTATACCCATTAATATTCCTTAAATTTCTCCAGTTCCTTAATAGGCCTATACTAACTCGTGTTTTTTTAGTTTTCTCCACTTCCTAAGTAGGTCTATAATCACTCGTGTTCCTTAGTTTTCCTCCACTTCCTAAATAGGCCGATACTAACTCGTGTTCCTCAGTTATTTTCCTATTCCTAAGTAGGGTCTATCCCCACTTGTTTCCCTTAGTTTTCCCTCCACTTCCTAAGTAGGCCTATGATCACCTGTGTTCCTCAGTTTTCCTCAAATTACGAAGTAGGTCCATACCCAAGTGTTTTCCTTAGTATCCTCCACTTCCTAGGTAGGCCTATACTCACTCGTTTTCCTTATTTTTTTCCTTTTTCTAAGTAGGTCTATGCCCACATGTTTTTTCCCGCTTTTCTCCACTTCCTTAGGAGGCTTATACTCACTCGTTTTCCTTAGTTCTTCTCCTTTTTCTAAGTAGGGCCTATTATCCACTAGTTTTCCTTAGTTTTTATCCACTTCCTAAGTAGGCCTATAATCACTCGTGTTCATGAGTTTTTCCCTCCACTTCCTAACTAGGCCTACACTATATTTTTCCTCGCTTTTTCTCATTTGCCTAAATAGGCCTACACTCATTTGTTTTCCTCAGTTTTCCTCCACTTCCTAAGTAGTCCTATACGCATCCGTGTTCCTGAGTGTGTCTCCACTTCCTTAGTAGGCTACACTCACTCGTTTTCCTCAGTTCCTCTTAATTCATCCTTCAACAGGAAAATATTCCATTATTTACCTTTTCAATCGTTAAACCTCCCACAATGAGGTCCTCTCCTACTCTTCCGGCGACCCCTTTCAAAAAGGGGAAAAAACTGCCCCCGTCAAAAATACAATAGGTTATTAGAAAGTTGGTGACAGCTGTAACTGATAGGCAAAGTTTGTCGTTTTTGGCCAACGGCGGAGTCACTCTTCTGGAGAAGTTTATTTCCCGGAATCGGAGAAAAAGAAGCCAGAAATGTTCACAGTTTCAGAGTCCTCCCAGATACGGAAAGTCAAGATAACATAAGATGGAAAAATAACCTGATTTTAAGCTCTTTTTTTATTTGTGTATAGCCTGCTTTTAATGTGGTTTCTTTTGGGTGTCATAGATATTTTGGACTGGTTTTGATTAGGTGTACTTAAATGTATTGGTCAAGTAAATATATGGATGCTCTCTCTCTCTCTCTCTCTCTCTCTCTCTCTCTCTCTCTCTCTCTCTCTCTCTCTCTCTCTCTCTCTCTCTCTCTCTCTCTTCTTCTTCTTCTTCTTCTTCTTCTTCTTCTTTTATATGTCGTTTAACTAGCGGAAAGAGTTGATTCAAAGCTTCATGTAAAACACACACTCTCTCTCTCTCTCTCTCTCTCTCTTCTCTCTCTCCTCTCTCTCTCTCTCCTCTCTCTCAAACACCTCCACACACGCATACAATAGAAACGAAGAATATTGGATAACATATAATGACGCCGGATACTTTCTATCGATATTCACTAATGGCTTCCTATTACAGATTCATGAAACATTAATCTAATTATCGGAATACTTCCCGGCTCTCTCTCTCTCTCTCTCTCTCTCTCTCTCTCTCTCTCTCTCTCTCTCTCTCTCCTCTCTCTCTCTCAACTGGGCTCGTTATCTATCTTAATTGCATCAAAGTGTTTTTCGATATGTTAGTTATTTGTCCTGTCAAACACTGTCGAAATACAGTAAGTATTAAGATTAGATTAAAGTTTTATTTTTCTTAATAATAATTATTCATTCTATATTATTATTATTATTATTATTATTATTATTATTATTATCATTATTATTTATATTAATATTATTACTATTATTATTAGCTAAGCTACAACCTAAGTTGGAAAAGCAGGACGCTATAAGCCAGAGAGTTCCAGCAGGGAAAAATAGCCTAGTGCTTTTCCAACTAGGGTTGTAGCTTGGCTAATAATAATAATAATAATAATAATAATAATAATAATAATAATATAAACCTTCCTTTCCAAGAGACTAGTTAGTACTCATTTAAGTGTTTAAGTCTATTAATGTCCACGTTCTTTGTGGGACTGAGCTCGATTTGTTGATAGTTAAAATAGTCTTTGCACCTCTGCGTTGTAAACAGTATTGATAAAATCTATTTTAGGCGAATGATTTAAGCACAGAATTGAACTATAATCCCTTTTATTATTTTCTATTTCTTATACGTAGATAAAAAGTGATAATCTCATCTCATGAAAAACGTTATTCAATGTTTATTCGAATAGTCCAATACGAGCAACAAAATACAACGGGAAAATGTTTTTGACGGTATACAAACATTTACATGTAAAGCTATCGCTCTCTATCTCTATAGTT
>NC_090742.1:11055912-11058412 GCF_036898095.1 Palaemon carinicauda
AAATACAAGAGCTTTAGGTGTTATTCTAACAAACTCTGAGTAAAATCTACCCCCAAAAATAGGAAAATCTATAAAAATACAACATCTGTAAGTGTTACTTTAAAAACCCCAAAGAGTAATATCCCTAAAAAACAGAAAAGGTACAAAAATACAAGATTCGTAAGTAGTATTTTAACAACTCAGAGCAAAATCCATAAAAATATAGGAAAATGTATAAAAATACAAGTACTGTAAATATTATTTTAGCAACCTCTTGAAGTAAGAACCCTAGAAATATAAGAATATGTATAAAAATGCCGAAATTATTATTCTAATCCCTTTGCTAGATAATCAATTTGGCTTATTTCATAACTACCAAAGAAGAATATTGACATTTGACACATCCCTTACAGTCAATTTAAGGGGGAAATATGTTACTCTAAGACTGGATTAGATTTGAAAGCCGCTCATGAGTAGCAGAGGCAAGGGACTGGTCATTGGCGGACATGTAATGTCTTTAGAGATCCAACATGTATAAATTAGATCAGTGCCTAAGCCAGAACCAGGGAATAATTGATGATAACCTTATTCTTAGCTCATAAGGACAGTAAGGTTAACATGAAAAAAAAAAAAAATGTATAAATGTTTCCGCAAATGGCAGAAAACGAAGCGCAAAATATCGCCCACCATTTCCCCTGAAAGCCAATTTGACCTATTTTGATAACTGACAGGAAGTGCCATAAAAGATTGACAGGGAGTGCCAGAAGGAGACAACGCACTAACAGGACTAGGTATCTTTTTTCCTTCTGAGCACTCGCTTGAATACAGCCTCACTTCCGTTTAATTTGTCAGGGTAGTATTTTTCTGAAATATTTTTTTTCATCACTTTTGTAACGTGAACTTGAGTAAACACTGCATGAAGAGACTGGATGAGAGTTTACATGTTAGTGTTGTTTACTGGCTAGTTTTAACTACTGTTATTTTTTACTGTTAAAGTAGCTCATAACAGCAAGCACGCCTATCTAGCTATCTATCTATCTTTCCATTTTCTATCTATCTATCTATCTATCTATCTATCTATCTATCTATATATATATATATATATATATATATATATATATATATATATATATATATATATATATATATATATATATATATATATGTGTGTGTGTGTGTGTGTGTATATATTATATTATATATACATATACATATATATGCACACACACATATATATATATATATATATATATATATATATATATATATATATGTATATATAATATATATACATATATATATATATATTACACACACACACATATATATATATATATATATATATATATATATATATATATATATATATATATATATATACAACAACAACAAAAACAACAGCAACAACAACAGAATTTAGTAAATTAAATTATCGGTAGAAACTAGGATTAACTTGGTATATCCTTTCAGTGAATCTATGAATAAGCATTGGTAAATCATTGAATAGAATTTATGAATAATCTATGAATAACCTTTAGTAAATTATTTGCTAGAATCTATGAATAACTTTTGGCTAATAATTGGATGGATCTTTAGAATAACCTTTCGTAACTCATTTATCAAAATCTATGAATAACCTTTGGTAAATCCTATGATTGAAACTATGAGTAACCTTTGATAAATCATCTACTGTGATTAAGGAATAACCTTTGTTAAATCATTTGATTGATTCTATGGGTAACCTTTGGCGATATCAGGCTGACAAATGAATTACCAATAAAACAAATTAATTGCTAATCGAACAAATAAATTTCCAATCAAACAAATAAATTTCCAATCGAACAAATAAATTTCTAATCGAAAAAATAAATAACAAATCAAACAAATACATTTCCAATCGAACAAATAAATTTCCAATCGAACAAATAAATAACAAATCGAACAAATAAATTTCCAATCGAACAAATAAATTTCCAATCGAACAAATAAATTTCCAATCGAATAAATAAATAACTAATCGAACAAATAAATTGCCAATCGAATGAGTAAATGATTAATCAAACAAATGAATTACAAATCGAACAAATACATCACCAACTGAACAAATAGATCTCCAATCGAACAAATAAATCACCAATCGAACAAAGAAACAGAAATGAGCAAACTTACTAAAAAATATAACCTTCTTACTTCATATGTATGAAAGATACTCTGATAAAAAGTAACTACTTTTGAAACAACTAGAAAAATGGGGGTTGTTTGAAATTAAGATAAAATTTTAATACATTGATTTTGTTGTATTATGGTGAAGAAAGTATTCACAAAACCGAAAATAGAAAATAAATCGTGATATCAAAATTTTATTTTTTGCAACTACATCTGTATCATCAAATGAAATAAGGCTCACTTTTTTATTTGTAATATCAATCCTTGTCATCCTAGTTTGCTTTCTTTTCATATAAAAGGGAAAAATATTTCTTTACCCGCTTCATAACTATCAAAGACCTGAATTACTTGATGT
>NC_090742.1:11063412-11073412 GCF_036898095.1 Palaemon carinicauda
TAATAATAATAATAATAATAATAATAATAATAATAATAATAATAATAACAGACTATCTAAATTAAAATTCGTATCTATTAAAAGTCTTTCAAATCACTGCGTTATAAAAGATCTGTCGCTCTCCACTTTCATCTTTTACAACAACAACAATAATAATAATAATAATAATAATAATAATAATAATGATAATAATAATAATAATAATAATAATAATAATAATAATAAGAGACTATCTAAATTAAAATTCGTATCTATTAAAAGTTTTTCAAATCATTGCGTTATAAAAGATCTGTCGCTCTCCACTTTCATCTTTTATAACAATAATAATAATAATAATAATAATAATAATAATAATAATAATAATAATAATAACAGACTATCTAAATTTAAATCTGGATCTATTAAAAGTCTTTCAAATCACTGCGTTATAAAAGATCTGTCGCTCTCCACTTTCATCTTTTATAACAATAATAATAATAATAATAATAATAATAATAATAATAATAATAATAATAATAATAATAATAACAGACTATCTAAATTTAAATCTGGATCTATTAAAAGTCTTTCAAATCACTGCGTTATAAAAGATCTGTCGCTCTCCACTTTCATCTTTTACAACAACAACAACAACAACAACAATAATAATAATAATAATAATAATAATAATAATAATAATAACAACAGACTATCTAAATTTAAATCCGGATCTATTAAAAGTCTTTCAAATCACTGTATTATAAAAGATCTGTCGCCTTCCACTTTCATCTTTTACAAAAGACTGGAGCCCATCTTCATCTCCTATGCATTTTAAACGATATTCTCATTGTCTTGCAAAAACACTTTTCTGCATAACAGCACATAAAAGACCCTTCGCTTGACACTTCAAGGTGGGAGATGAGGGGTTTTAATATATGCATTTTAATGCATAAGAATCTAGCGTAAATTTTCGGAGGCTTGGGGGTCTAAGGGAAACGTATTCTTTATTCATATAGAGATTGCAGAGATGAAAGTAATGGTTTTTCTTTTATTCATTATTTACCGATTGGTTTTATTCATAAAGCTTTTGAAAGGGAAAAAATAGCTAGATTTCGAAGCGTCTTCATTTGTATAGTAGATTCCTTCAAAAATCTTATGTTTTTTTTTTTTTTTTACAGCACAACTCAATTTTTACTGTTCTCAATTTTTATATTGAATTATCATTTGCCAAGAATATTAATTTCTCTAAAAAGATTAGATTGAATAGTAACATCTCTCTCTCTCTCTCTCTCTCTCTCTCTCTCTCTCTCTCTCTCTCTCTCTCTCTCTCCTCTCTCTCTCTCTGAAATTTGAACATCTGTTTTTCATATCGTATAAAGAATGTAATCCATTTAAAGTAAATTTACATAATTAGATTTTCCAGTGCGTCAACCAGTACTAGCATTTTGGGGACAAGACTTTTTTTTTTTTTGTCACGTGACACAGCCGTACAATACATATCTACAATCAGATTATTCACTGCTAGGTAATAAAAAAAAAGAATTTGTGCGCCAGGAAGAAGAAGTTCACCACAGCATAAAAGCTGAAAAGAAAGCTAAAAAACTAATAGGTTACATAAAGAGACAATTCAAAGACACGGTACAACAGCTGTACACATCACTAGTAAGACCCCATCTGGAATACGGAGTCCAATTCTGGGCTACTAGTATTCAGAAGGATGTAGATAGTCTGGAAGCAGAACAAGGGAGGGCCCCTAACTAGTTCCAACACTAAGGCAATTTGGATATGTTTGGATATAGATAGACGATGGAACGTTTGAAATCGACGACTAAGGAGACAGTTAATAGAGCCATTCAAAATCCTTAAAGGAATGATAAATGTAGATTACCACAATCTATTCACACTTAGCCCAATTCAGTCCACAGGTAACGGATACAAACTGGAACTGAAAAGATACAACACCTCTCAATGTGGCAATTTCTTTACTTGCAAAATAGCAAATGCCTGAAATAGACTCCCAGTGGATGTAGTAAATAGTAACACGGTAAAATTTAGATGCCTTTCTATACCAAGATACATTCTTCACAAAGCTTCAGAATTGTTCTTCTAATTGTTAAGTCGAACTTAAAATATAGTAAAACGTGAGAAAATTCAAATAAATTGTACAGTATAAAAAATGGTCCAATGAAACGTTTAAAACTTTTACTCTCCTGTAGAACAGAGACACCATCAAAACGTTTAAACCCATTTGATTATAAAACAAATTTGAGAAATGTGAAAATAACCCAAACTTTGATTTCGAAAGCCATTTTGAAATCCTTCAACTAAAGAGCCCAAAATAATGAACTTATTAATATGCGTCCCTGCCGTCTCGTGTTTCATTATTAGGGGGATGGCTGAAGGAGAAAGGGAGAGGCAGAGAAAACACTTTCGTGTCCTGAAGGAGTAAAATTCTTTAGAGCTGTAGGATTAGTCAGAATTTAATTAATAATAAATCCCACAGTGAATCCACTCGCACATATCCCACGACTGACGGTTTTCCTAATTATTAATAAAAAGACAATGTCCTTTCAGGCCATTTTTGAACCTTAATTTTACATCCAGGGTTTAAATAGAAAATGTTTTAAAAATTTCAGTGATATTTAGTAAGTATTTATAAATAAAATCGCTTTATCTACTATCCAGAAAGGAAAGAATAACCAATTCTCGTCGGGAAAAAATTAATACTTTCCGTTTAGGAAACATTTTACAAATATAAATGAATTTTTATCAAATATTGATAATAATGAAGGGAATGTCATTTCGGACTTCTTTTACTTTTATTCTTACATCTAAGGTTTAAATAGAACATTTTAAACTTTTCTTAGTGATATTTAGTAAGTATTTAGACAAGAATCTCTTTATCTCCTATCCAGAAATGAAAGAATACCTAATTCTCGTCCGTCCGCAAAAAAATAATTAATTTAATTAATTTAATTTAATTTTCAAATTAATAATAAAAAAGAAGCTCTTCATCTACTATCAAGAAAGAAAAGAATAGCTAATTCACGTCATAAATAAATAAATTTTTTTCTTTTTAGGAAACCTTTTACAAATTTAAAGGAATTTCATTTTATGTTACTTGATAATAACTAATTAATAGTGATAAGGATTATTTTCAGAGCCTTACACTTCTTAGATCTTACTTTCATAGATATGATCCCTGGTAATAAAGAAATCTAGGTGAATTTTATGTTTTGGTATTAAGCTAATATCATCATCATGATTATGAATAATTTCAAGATGTTATTGTTGGACATTTCCAATTATTTTGATTTTCTATTAATTATAATTTATTTATCTATCTTGTAAAGAAAATTACCCAAACCATATAGGTATTAAAAAATGTCAATCCTGTTACTTGATATGGAAAAGTAATTTAATGACAAAGCCTAACATACGTTTCAATGCTTTAAGTCGGCTCTCATTATTAGAGATCAAGTTTATCAGTAATCATTGATCGGAACGCACATTTGGATACCATCCACGTAAGAGTATATGAATTCCCAAGTACACACACACACTCACACAAACACACACACGCGCACGCACACACACACACACACACACACACACACACATATATATATATATATATATATATATATATATATATATATATATATATATATATATATATATATATATATATATATCTTGATAGCAAGATTGTTTTGAGTCCCTGCAGGCGTGGTTTCGGCTAAGAGATATATATTCGAATCTTTGCCCAGCCAGAAGCTGTCAACATAAATGCATTTCCCGTGGATA
The DNA here is from genome assembly GCF_036898095.1 of Palaemon carinicauda. Classification (NCBI taxonomy): domain Eukaryota; kingdom Metazoa; phylum Arthropoda; class Malacostraca; order Decapoda; family Palaemonidae; genus Palaemon; species Palaemon carinicauda. The sequence goes on from NC_090742.1 coordinate 11,067,199, forward strand.
TGCATTCCCAAAGGTAGAATTCGATATTAAATGCCATTGTGGTTGATATTTACACACACACACACACACACACACACATATATATATATATATATATATATATATACATATATATATATATATATATATATATATATATATATATATATATATATATATATTATATAAATATCAAATATCATATATATATATATATATATATATATATATATATATATATATATATATATATATATACATATATATAAATATATATATATATATATATATATATATATATATGTATATATATATATATATATATATATATATATATATATATATATATATATATATATATATATATATATATGTATATATATATGTATATATATACAGTATATTATATATACATATATATACATATATATATATATAAATATATATATATATATACATATATATATATATATATATATATATATATATATATATATATATATATATATATATATATATATATATAATATGTGTATATATGTGCATATATAAACACAGAATGTCTAATGCATATAAAAGAAGTAAACCGAAACAGCTGTCTAAATTGCTCCTTCCCCTAAGTATGTGAAATGCTATATATCCAAACCCGGATAATCCTCCCCCGGTTGAGAAAGTAAAGCGGATGACCCAAGTTTGCGTTATACGCCTTTTTCATTTCTGATTTCCCTCCCTTATTCGTCCTTTACTTTTCCTGCAAGGAGAATAAAGTGTTCACTTCCCCCACATGCAATTGCTGTTCAACTCTAGATATCATAAAAGATAAGTTGCTATTTCGATTTTCACTTATCATTAATATGCTGTTTTAGCTGATAGCATCACGGAAAAGAAGTTCAAACTTGCAGCAAATATTTGATATGGCTATTACAAAAATTTTATTCTTGGGTGTGAATGTTTTCAACATCCGCATGGAAATAAAAATTTAATCACTTCTGCAATATAAATATTGACTCTGATACCGGGACTCTTCAAATGAAAAGCAAATTTGCTAATAACAGCCATTAGAAGCTAATAGGGTACATTTGCCTGGTGGTTGCCAGACGGTGGTTCGAGTCTCGCTCAAACTCTTTAGTTCCTTTGGTCGCTGCAGCCTCCCCGTCATTATGAGCTAAGGATGGAGGGCTTGGGGGAGCCTATAGATCTATCTGCTGAGTAATCAGCAGCCATTGCCTGGCCCTCCTTGGTCCTAGGTAGGGTGGAGAGGGGGCTTGGGAGCTGATCATATGTATATATGGTCAATCTCTATGGCATCGTCCTGCTTGCTTGCTAGGGCAATGCCCCTTGCCTCTGCCAATCATGAGTGGCCTTTAAGCCTCTAAACCTTTAAACAATTGAGAAGAAGAAAGAAAGCCATTAAATAAATTGGAGCTCGAATACTACTGTTCTCGTATTGTGTTTTCAATTGAAGATTCCTGGGTTTGATCTGAAAGAAAGAATAAACTTATCTTTACTTAAAAAACGACTTAGTTTTAATAGTCACTTATTCTGATGCTATCGTGGAGTTTATGTGTGTATATATATATATATATATATATATATATATATATATATATATATATATATACATATATATATATATATATATATATATATATATATATATATATATATATATATATATATATATATATATATATATATATATATATATATATATATAGTATATACGGTTCCTTCATTTATTCTTCACTCGGATTCTGGGCTTGCTCCAAAATTTGCAGATACAATTACCAAATGACGTTGGCATCGCCTGCTATCTACTATATTAAATCATCTTCACTTGTTTAGTTACTAATAGACTAACTAAGGGATCTAATGCTGTTCTTTAAAACAAAAATTACCCCTTGTTCAAGCTGTCCTGTCAGTATAGTACGTCAGTCATCATTATCACCTCCTCCTACGCTGATTGACGCAAAGGGCCGTCTTTATCCACTGTTAAAAAATTTGGCGTAGAAGAACGTTAAAAAAATTTGGCGTAAAAGAACGGTAAATATCCTGGAATAAATGTTGCCCGGCCTTTGCCGTTTTAAAGACGGATATATTGACGTTTAGGACTGATATTACGGTCATCAACCCTTAAAAGATAATAACAAAGTAAGGTAAAAATTACGGTCACCTGTATTTTACAGAGATACGGTTGAGAACAGTATATTTTTACGGAAACTTTCCGATTAAAATTACAGCTTTTTCAACAGTGTATCATGAGCCTTTAAATTAATACTTCTCCACTCATCATCTCCTACTTAACGCTTCATCGTTCCCGGCCATGTAGGCCTGGGTCATCCCACTAATATAGTGACTTGTGGAGCCCAGTTAAAAGTTTGATGAACTATCTCTTGGAGATTGCGGAGAGCATGCCCAAAATATCTCATCTTGAGTCATAGTTCAAGAATATATAATCCTAGCATAGAATTTCCCTCTTTGCATTCAAAATCATCAAACAAACGTAACTTCAGGAACTTTTGAGAAACTAAACTATTTTTATCGTGGAAGGCTCGGACGGATGAAAATTGGGTCCCATGAATAAAATAGTCGGTGTGTAATTCTCTGGAGTTAATATCATTAACCGAGTTCGAAACTTCTTTTCGACCATTTCCGAGCATCAAGGGCATAAGAAAAGTTTGATGGCTTTTCCTTTTGAAGTTTTATCGCCGATAAGAGGATCTTCCGGGGAATGCTCGACTTGATTGTCGCCTTGTGGGATTAACATGTAAACAAATGATTATTATTCATAAAGGAAAAATTATTACTATTATTAATATTTATTATTATTATTATTATTATTATTATTATTATTATTATTATTATTCTTATTAATTAGGATTGCAGCTTAGCTAATAATAATAATAATAATAATAATAATAATAATAATAATAATAATAATAATCCAAAAATTAAAACGATCCAAAGAACGAAAATAAAATTAAGATTTGTCGTATATTTCTTCCGTTTATTTTCCCCCATAACTTTCCCGATCGCCCTCGCTAAGAGATTCACAAATGATATTAAGCGATAATCCAGCCAGACCAAGTTTTATAAACTTCCATGAATAATTTCCGAATGCGCCCTGGAAGAATATCTGGATCCCTTCCGGCCAATATCTTCGGAGGATTTGGGAGAAGAAAAATATTCAAAATGGAGAGATCCATTTACGAACGATGATAAATAGGAGGAGTTTAATTTATTTCCGGTTGGGTTCTTCTTTCTCGTAATATATATATATATATATATATATATATATATATATATATATATATATATATATATATATATATATACATATATATATGTATATATATAAATATATATATATATATATATATATATATATATGCGTGTGTGTGTGTGTGTGTGTGTGTGTGTGTGTGTGTGTGCGTGCTTAGTAACATCTACGTTTATTCACGCATAGGGCCTCGGTTAGATTCCGCCAGTTGTCTCTATCTTCAGCTCTATATATATATATATATATATATATATATATATATATATATATATATATATATATATATATATATACATGTATACCTATACAGTATAGATATACATATACATATATATACATACATATATATATATATATATATATATATATATATATATATATATATATATATATATATATATATATATATATATATATATATATATATATATATATAATATTTGACTGACGAGAGAACGTACATTCAGATATATGACAATAAAACTACACAATAGAAAACGAAAATCATTTCTCTCTCTCTCTCTCTCTCTCTCTCTCTCTCTCTCTCTCTCTCTCTCTCTCTCTCTCTCTCTCTCTCTCAGTCACAATCATAATCAGTGAGTAACTCTTACCAACATCCGGTGATATGACAATGAATTGAGATTACTCTCTCTCTCTCTCTCTCTCTCTCTCTCTCTCTCTCTCTCTCTCTCTCTCTCTCTCTCTCTCTCTCTCTCTCTCCAAAGTCACAATCATAATCAATGAATAACTCTTACCAACATCCGGTGATATGACAATGAATTGAGATTACTCTCTCTCTCTCTCTCTCTCTCTCTCTCTCTCTCTCTCTCTCTCTCTCTCTCTCTCATCGTAATGCGTAGCATAAAAGGTGTAAGTTCACTCATTCAAAATTAAATCGCAGCTTCATTAATAATGTGTAGAGCCTTCAGGCTTAATATTCAAGTATAAATCATGCGTGGATGTTCAATAATTCTGCAGTTTTTTACATTTATGAAATATTATATGAGTAGCAGAAGTGCATTATTAATTACTTATTGATTTCCATGCTTAACAAAATGAAATTAATTCTATTCGTAGATAATTGAACAATAACATTTAATCTTTTCTCCTAAGACATATTTGTATTCTACAGTTCATTTGTTATTCCTTTTGACTTTTTTCATATGACACTAGTTTTGAGAAAACTTGTTAAAATCCAAAACCAAGTTTTAAGGATGTACTCATGAAATCAGTAGTATGAAATAACCTTAATCAAAACTATAGTTTAAATTCTTAACTTAACGTGGGACTGATATCAGTTCTACATTTAAGTGGGTCGAGGACAGTGGCTCCTCAACATCCAGATCTCTGCATTGACAATGTTTCTTCTCATTTAGAATTTTAGTTGTGATTCTCTATTTCAACTTCTCTTTTGAGAAACACATTTGATCTTCTTCAATTGCACAAAAAAGGCTTATTGAAAAAGTCCTTCAAGATTTTTGGTGATCAATCTATTGTGAATAATCTTTTTTTTCTTTTTAATTCTCGTCTTAATTTGTTGGATAAAACTTGCGGTCTACTTAATTTCTTATTCCTGATCTTAATATTAAGCTCTGGCACCATAGTTCATTTAATTCTTGATACATGTTTCATGAGAGTTTTCATAATTCTAACCATCCTTTGCATTCGGATCTTCCCGGACAGTACCATAACTGCTCGTAATACTAAGTATGCAGTTAATTCTAATAGTCTAGTCAAGCTTTCTCCTTCATAACGCTCAATACTACACAGTACTCTGGTGGCTCAATACTACACAGTATTCTGGTGGCCCAATACTACACAGTATTCTGGAAGTTTTATTCCAGCTTTGACCAGATTGTGGAATAATCTCCCTAATCAATCAGTTGAATCTGGAATTATAGAGGTTCGAACTTGCTGCGATTGTTATGTTGAATAGGCCAGACTGTCCTAATTCTCTTTTTATAGTTTATGTATGGAATATCTATTTCAATATTGTTACTGTTCTCAAAATATAAATGTTATTTAAATTGTTCACTGCTTCTCATGCACTTAATTATTTCCTTATTTTCTTTCTTCACTCGGCTGTTTTTCCATATTTGAGTTCTTGGGCTTATAGCATCGTGCTTTCCCAACTAGGGTTGTAGCTTAACTACTACTACTACTACTACTACTACTACTACTACTACTACTAATAATAATAATAATAATAATAATAATAATAATAATTTATTTCCTTTCCTCAGTAGACTAAACTTCACTGTTGAAGCCTTGAGCTCATCATCATCATCATCATCATCATCTCCTCCTACGCTTACTGACGCAAACGGCCTCGGTTAGATTTCACCAGTCGTCTTTATCTTAAGTTATTAAATCAATACTTCTCCATTCATCATCTCCTTATTCACGCTTCATAGTCCTCATCCATGTAGCCCTGGGGCTTCCAACTCTTCTATTGCCTTGTGGAGCCCAATTGAAAGTTTGATCTAAGCTCTCTTGGACTTATAATAGTAATAACAACTCACACATCTTTATTAATGCAAAATACTTCACTATGAATCTTAGGTCCTGTAACTTCTGAGAATCCATCCCACAAAAAACTCTCACAGCTCCTAATAATAATAATAATAATAATAATAATAATAATAATAATAATAATAATATTAACAACAACAACAACAACAACAATAATAATAATAATAATAATAATAATAATAATAATAATAATATTAACAACAACAACAACAACAACAATAATAATAATAATAATAATAATAATAATAATAATAATAATAAAACTAATAATAATAATAATAATAATAATAATAATGATAATAACAATAATAATAATAACTCATACATTTTTATTAATACAAAATACTTCACTATCAATCTTAACTCCCTTAACTTCTGAGAATCCATCCCACAAAAAACTCTCACAGCTTCTAATAAGAGGAA
>NC_090742.1:11078412-11090912 GCF_036898095.1 Palaemon carinicauda
TGTGTATGTATGCGCATATATATATATATATATATATATATATATATATATATATATATATATATATATATATATATATATATATATATGTATGTATGTATGTATGTATGTATGTATGTATGTATATATATACATATATATATATATATATATATATATATATATATATATTCATATATACTTACACATATATATATATATATATATATATATATATATATAAATATATATGTATACATATATATACAGTATATATACATATATACATTTACCAAGGCACTTTCCCCAATTTGGGCGGATAGCCGCCATCAAACAAAGGAACATAAGGGGTCCTTTCTTCTGTTCGCTCCTCTCACCCTGACGAGGGATACAGCCGAGTTTGGCTGGTACTTCTATATATATATATATATATATATATATATATATATATATATATATATATATATATATATATATATATATATATATATATATATATATATGCTGTGTGTCTATATATATATATATATATATATATATATATATATATATATATATATATATATATATATATATATATATATATATATATATATATATATATATGCTGTGTGTCTATATATATATATATATATATATATATATATATATATATATATATATATATATATATATATATATATATATATATATATATATATATATATATATATATATATATATATATTGTATATCGGAAGACGATTGGTAACAAAACTTGAAGAATTCTGTATCCTTTATTCAATTAGTTTGGAGAAAAATAAATTCACAAAAATATAATTTCCAACTAAACGTTTATCATCCTCAACATTCTTTACTTTTCAGCAATTCTTGGAGCATTCAGCTGCGAGGATGAATATATATCAAATTCGCCCTCATTCAATGGTATAATGACCTCTTGAATGTACAGCTCTCCATTCAGCTTCAGCTCCCCACTCTCTCTCTCTCTTCTCTCTCTCTCTCTCTCTCTCTCTCTCTCTCTCTCTCTCTCTCTCTCACTTAAGCTGTTTCTTAAACTCATAAATGTGATGTTGAATTATTTGATTTTCTAGGTCTGATTATTCAATAATAGTGTAGGCGACCCGTCAAAAATGACTGCTAAATATTAAGTTAGATATGCACAGACGCGCACACGCAACTCCCTCTAACCTGGATATGACTAATTACTCTCCCCCTTACCCGGGGGACAGGGAAAACTCAGCGCGACCCGAAAGATATATATATATATATATATATATATATATATATATATATATATATATATATATATATATATATATATATATATATATATATATTGTATATAAAGCCAGAAACCTGTTCTTTATTATACAGGGGAGACTACTTTTCTATATCATTTATTTTCATGATTGAAATATTCCTCAATATATCTCATATTATGAAAATTGTCTATAAACTAATAATATTAGATTATATTTATTGTGTATAACATCGCCATATAGCCTGTTACTTGACCGATTTAATTAAAATAAAAAACCTAGTAAAAATAGTTCATAACAAATTATTGGATATGCAGTATAGCAATTTATATCTGACTTGAACAGAAAGTTAAAAGTGCGATTTTCTGGGATATATAAGTATGCATGTTTGTGTGTACACTTGTGATGTTCGCCTACTACGTAAATTTTTACATAAATTGCAAAATCCCTGACAATTATTTGTACTCTTTCTTACAAAAAGTGCTGTTGATCGAAGCGCGGATCTTATCCCTCATTTCCTTAATCCTCATATTAATGACAACTTCATATATATCTAAATGAATCTGATATATAATTTATTAAATTTAATTAATCATCATTACCATCAACATCATCTCCTCCTATGCCTATTGACACAAAGAGCCTCAGCTAGATTTCGCCACTCGTCTCTATCTTGAGCTTTTAAATCAATACCTCTCCATTCATCATCTCTCACATCAACTTTCATAATATTCAGCCATGTAGGCCTGGATCTTCCAACTCTTCTAGTACCTTGTGGAGCCCAGTTATACTCTTGGGGGAGTGTGAAGAGCACACCCAAACCATCTCAATCTACCCTTCTGAGTTTTAAACACACAATTCTGATGAATGTATCCCAAATCATCGCATTTAAATCTAGCAAAGTTCTTGAGTGATTTCACAACTTAATTACATTCCCACCTATTGAAGATTCAGCCTCTCTCGTCTCTTCATCGCCTCCTCTCAATTCTCTGGAAACTGGAATGTCTGACTGGATGGCATTAATACCTCAGGCAAGGTTTCCCTGAGTGGATTAAAGATCCAGATAATTGACTCGGGGATTTCGTGATCAGATGACTTTGCTTCTAATCGGATCTGGCGGCACATCCGGGAACTTCTGCACAATACCCCCCCCCCCCCACCCCACCCCTGAAATCCCTTCCATTTAGGATACACACTTGCCTTCAGCATGCGAAGGATATGTTTGTTAGTGAGAAACTTTATACAAAAACTATTGTACCGATTTTGACCAAATTTGGTAGTCATGTTGGGAATGACTCAAGGGTGAATCTGTAACATTTTGGATAAAGTACATTAAAATAAAAGTACTTAGCATTACTTAAGAAAAAAGAAATTAGGTGACTATAAGTAAGACGTCATAAAATTATATGACATTTTGTTATAACAAAACTTCCAGCCTCTCTCTCTCTCTCTCTCTCTCTCTCTCTCTCTCTCTCTCTCTCTCTCTCTCTGCTAAAAAAATAATAAGTGCGTGTAAGTGAGAGGTGATATCAAGCTAGTATATATCAAAACTCTCTCTCTCTCTCTCTCTCTCTCTCTCTCTCTCTCTCTCTCTCTCTCTCTCTCTCTCTCTCTCTCTCTCTCTCTCTCTCTCTCTCAAGAAAGAAAGAAAAAAAACAAAGAAAAAAGAGAAAAGTGTAACAAAGAAAAAAGAAAAAGAAAGAAAGAAACCGCACATCCTACCCCCCCCCCTCCCCCCACACACAGTATAATCACGAATTTGATAAGAATTCTCTTCGTTGTTTCTGACATTCCTTGACATCCTCCAATGAAGTGAAACTGAAGAATTGAACTAACCATTAGCCAGGTGAGCATTTTAGCCGAAGCAACGTGATTTTCTAGCCGTTTTCTTCCCCTGCTCACATGATAACCAAATCAATCAGCGGCCTCTTTTGATACAGAGAGTTTGCTGAAGGAAATGAACTTCTCTCCAGCGCCGTCTAGGTGGTTTTTCACAAGCAGGTCACAGGTTTTCTGTTTGCTGGTATGATTTACATTTGTGTGTGTGTCTATATATATATATATATATATATATATATATATATATATATATATATATATATATATATATATATATATATATATATATATATATATATGGATTAATATCAACACAACATCGTGTTCAAATAGAAATAAATTTCTACCTCATACCTGGGATCGAACGCTAGCCCCTTCTAATGAAAGGCCAGGTCGAAACCAACCATGTCACGAGAGCCCATAAAGGAAATTGGAACCTGACCGCTACCAGCTGTCCGAGGATTTACCTGGCGAGACATCAGTCTCTTACCAGCGAGTTTTACCCAATTTCCCGGGCCACCACGTGACACAATTGGTAGTAATTCATTCAAATTACCCCTAATGAGTCAATATGGATTAATATCAACACAACATCGTGTTCAAATAGAAATAAATTTCTACCTCATACCTGGGATCGAACGCTAGCCCCTTCTAATGAAAGGCCAGGTCGAAACCAACCATGTCACGAGAGCCCATAAAGGAAATTGGAACCTGGCCGCTACCAGCTGTCCGAGGATTTACCTGGCGAGACATCAGTCTCTTACCAGCGAGTTTTACCCAATTTCCTCTTACATATGTATATATATAAATATATTCACATATATATGTATATGTATGCATGCGTGCATGTGTAGAGATACAAATAAACACAAATCCTGTATTATTATTATTATTATTACTATCCAAGCTACAACCCTAATTGGAAAAGCAAAATGCTATAAGCCCAGGGGCTCCAATAGGGAAAAATAGCCCAGTGAGGAAAGGAAATAAGGAAATAAATAACTGAAGAGAACAAATTAACAGTAAATCATTCTAAAAAAAAAGTAACAACGTCATAACAGATATGTCATATATAAACTATGAACAACTTCAAAAACAAATATGTCATATATAAACTATAAAAAGACTCATGTCCGCCTGGTCAACATAAAAGCATTTGCTCCAACTTTGAACTTTTGAAGTTCTACTGATTCAACAACCCGATTAGGAAGATCATTCCACAACTTGGTAACAGCTGGAATAAAACTTCTAGAGTACTGCGTGGTATTGAGTCTTATGATGGAAAAGGCCTGGCTATTAGAATTAACTGCCAGCCTAGTATTACGAACAGGATAGAATTGTCCAGGGAGATCTGAATGTAAAGGATGGTCAGAGTTATGAAAAATCTTATGCAACATGCATAATGAACTAATTGAACGACGGTGCCAGAGATTAATATCTAGATCAGGAATAAGAAATTTAATAGACCGTAAGTTTCTGTCCAACAAATTAAGATGAGAATCAGCAGCTGAAGACCAGACAGGAGAACAATACTCAAAACAAGGTAGAATAAAAGAATTAAAACACTTCTTCAGAATAGATTGATCACCGAATATCTTAAAAGACTTTCTCAATAAGCCAATTTTTTGTGCAATTGAAGAAGACACAGACCTTATATGTTTCTCAAAAGTAAATTTGCTGTCGAGAATCACACCTAAAATTTTGAAAGAGTCATACAAATTTAAAGAAACATTATCAATACTGAGATCCGGATGTTGAGGAGCCACCGTCCTTGACCTACTTACAATCATACTTTGAGTTTTGTTAGGATTCAACTTCATACCCCACAACTTGCACCATGCACTAATTTTAGCTAGATCTCTATTAAGGGATTCACCAACCCCAGGTCTACACTCAGGGGATGGAATTGATGCAAAGAGAGTAGCATCATCTGCATATGCAACAAGCTTATTTTCTAGGCCAAACCACATGTCATGTGTATATAGTATGAAAAGTAATGGGCCAAGAACACTACCCTGTGGAACACCGGATATCACATTCCTATACTCACTATGGTGCCCATCAACAACTACTCTTTGAGATCTACTACTTAAAAAATCAATAATAATGCTAAGAAACGACCCACCCACTCCCAACTGTTTCAGTTTGAAAACAAGGGCCTCATGATTAACACGGTCAAAGGCAGCACTAAAATCAAGGCCAATCATACGAACTTCACGACCACAATCAAGGGATTTCTGTACTTCATTGGAGATTGTAAGAAGGGCATCACATGCTCCAAGGCCTTTACGAAAACCAAATTGCAAACTAGGGAATAGATGATTACCTTCAGCAAACCTATTAAGACGTTTTGCCAGAAGACGTTCAAAAACTTTAGATAATATGGGAGTTATGGAAATTGGGCGGTAATCAGTGGGACTTGAGCTACCACAAACACATTTACATAGAGGAGTAACATTACCAATTCTCCAACAAGTGCTATATATATATATATATATATATATATATATATATATATATATATATATATATATATATATATATATATATATATATATATATATATATACATTCATCTAGAGACAATATATACATGTAAGTACTATCATACACAAAGTATTTATACATATTGTATATGTACATATATACACAAATTATATATACACATATGTAACTATTTATATACAAACATTATGTATATAGTTCATATACATATATATTATATAATATATACAGTACACACATATAGGCATATATATATATATATATATATATATATATATATATATATATATATATATATATATATATACAGTATACTATATATATATATATATATATATATATATATATATATATATATATATATATATATATATACATATGTATATATACATATATTTTAAAGTATACAGAAACCATACAATTTTAAACATACCAGCCTACTGGTACCAATGACTGGTTCCATTTTCATTTTTTACAACGTCATCCTAAACTTATATAGCATACACTGGAAAAAGAATTTCAACTGTATGCTTGAGTCACGAACATTTCTTATTACGACATCTAATACATCAAACCTACTATATAATGCAAGAAAAGGAAAAATAGCTCCCGTAAGGCAATTACATCATGTAAAGCAAAAACTTTTTTTTAAATCAATAAATCAATCAATCAATCAATCAAGGCAAAGTCTAATTATATAATCTACTGTATCTTGTTCAATGAAGAATCCTTCACTTTATAACTCACCCAAGCCAATTACAACATATGAAGCAAAAACTTTTCTTAATCAATCGATCAATCAATCGATAGATCAATCAATCAATCAATCAATCAATCAAGGCAAAGTCTAATTATATTATCTACTGTATCTTGTTCAATGAAGAATCCTTCACTTTATAACTCACCCAAGGCAATTACAACATATGAAGCAAAAACTTTTTTTAATCAATCGATCAATCAATCGATAAATTAATCAATCAATCAATCAAGGCAAAGTCTAATTATATAACCTATCCTGCTTGATGAAGAATCCTTCACTTCCGGTGACTTAACTGCTTTCTTCACCCATTCAGGTAATTACTCCAGTTTGGCCATTACCACTCGCAATTCATCAGACAAGGATTGCCTTTAAGAGATTAATGAGGAAGTTAATTCATTTGGCCGGATTCCGGGATTACTCGGGATTCCGGGATTACTCGGGATTCCGGGATTACTCGGTAAACCTCATCAATTAAAGCAGTTTATCAAAGTCTCCTTCAAGACGGAGTGGCATTCGTCTTACCTTGTCGAAGATTCGGTTTCTTATTGAGGTGATCGATTGATTGATTGATTGATTGAGTTTTCTGGCCTCCTGATGTCTGAGGTCACTGACGCTCGTGTTCTTGAAGTGAGATTTTATAAAGCTAGTTGTTGTTTATTATCAAGGTCGAATAATATCGCTTAAAGGAGTTTTTTTTTTTTCTCGTCTTGAATACCACCATGTTCGAAAATAGCTTTCCTCTTACATATGCAAACGCATATATATATATATATATATATATATATATATATATATATATATATATATATATATATATATATATATATATATAATGATATATATATATATATATATATATATATATATCATTATATACGCGTGCGTGCATATGTATATAGATAAACATAAACACATTGTATACACACAGACACACACACACACACACACACATATATATATATATATATATATATATATATATATATATATATATATATATATATATATATATATATATATATATATATGTGTGTGTGTGTGTGTGTGTGTGTGTGTATGTGGGTGCCCTCTTTATCTTTCCTATATAATAAAGAGCAATTGCCTGTATCTTTACATATATATATACTATATATATATATATATATATATATATATATATATATATAATATATACAAATATATATATATATACATATACATATATGTACACGTATATATATATATATACATATATGCATATATATTTATATATATATATATATATATATATATATATATATATATATATATATATATATATATATATATATACAGTATATATACAGTCACGCTCAGCTCACTCGGTCTCTCAAATAAATGGAGAGGGAATAGTCAAATAGTCATACCCTGGTGAGAGGGGCTGGGTGTGCGTCTGAGCATATCTATCTAAATATTCAGCCGTCATTTTTGACGGGTCACTTACACTAGTATATGTACATATATACAGTTATTTATATATATATAAATATATATATATATATATATATATATATATATATATATATATATATAAATATATGATCGTGATTATAGTGTATCAATATAATACCTACACAAAAATGCATTAGTCTCTATTCACAACATTAATGATTATCATTATTACTTGCTAAGCTACAACAATAGTTGAAAAAACACGATGCTATAAGCCCTAGGGCTCAAACAGAGAAAACTCAAACACAAACCCTTTCTTTTGCTCTATGTGATATGATATTTCCGAATACTTGGTGAAACGTATTCTAATACATTTTCTACATTTTATCACGATTACAGTTTAAATTGATGAAGATGAAGAATTTCCATGGGATCATGAGTTACAAATAATGGAGATATAAGAACCATTTCATCGGGGAAGCATTTTGCATGATTCGGATACAATGAAGAGCGATTTCCTATTCCAATTGCTATTTGAAGAACTGGAAGCATGAATGATTAGGCATAGGCAGTTCCTAAATGAGAGAGAGAGAGAGAGAGAGAGAGAGAGAGAGAGAGAGAGAGAGAGAGAGAGAGAGAGAGAGAGGTTGGCGAAAATTATCAATTTTGCCATCAGAGACAGGATGGTTGAAATAATGTCTGCATAAATCAACTCAGCGTAATTCATTTACTGCGAAGAAAAAATAATCGAAAGATTTATTACAGCCACTGCAGCAGATAGACAGCCTTTGTTAGATGGATATTTATTCCGTTGCTCGGAAACACACTTTGCTCATTTCGAGCAACATAAATCATGAGTGAATTCGCGGCAGAAATGGCGATTCTTCCTTATCATATCTGCATTGCGTGACTGGTAACCCGAAGAATAGATTAGGAGGGAGGATAGTGTTTTGAAGGAAACATTCCCGTTTTCTATGCATCGTGTACCACAGAAACTCGAGAGGTTTTATTATTATTATTATTAGTAGTAGTAGTAGTAGTATTTAAGTTACAACCGTAGATGAAAACGCATAATGCTATAAGCCCTAGGGCTCCAACATGTAAAATAGCCCCGTGAGGAAAGGAAACAAGGAAAAATAAAATATTTTAAGAACAGCAACAACACCAAAATAAACATTTCTTATATAAACTAGAAAAACTTTAACAAAACAAGAGGAAGTGATATAAGATAATATGGTGTGCCCGCGTGTACCCTCAAGCAAGAGGGTACACAAGCATATACAATACACGCTTATGTACTGTATACACATGCATACTTTTTGATCACTTGAAGATGTTATCCCTATGCTATTCACTGTGGTTGCATCTAAGCAATGCCTTCTAACTACCATAGGCCTATTTTCTTGCTAAGTCAATAGTCATATTGAACTTTAATGGAATGTATGCAAATGTAAATTAGTTGGCTTTCGGGTTTCCAAGTACCAAATTTTCATAACCTATGTATTCATAGGCTTAAAAACACATATGCATGTACCCACACCTAAACATAATCAGAAATGTACATAGATGCATGCAAATAACTATATTCGTGTGTGTATATACACATGTGTGTGTGAATAATATAGATATATATATATATATATATATATATATATATATATATATATATATATATATATATATATGTATATGTATAGTATACATATATACATATATATATACAGCACACACACACACACACACACACACACACATATATATATATATATATATATATATATATATATATATATATATATATATATATATATATATATATGTATATATATACAGTATATATATATATATATATATATATATATATATATATATATATATATATATATATATACATATACACACACACTTATATATATATAGATATATATATATATACATACATTTATCAATTCACATAGATACACACATATATATGTAGATGTATATACATACATACATATATATATATATATATATATATATATATATATATGTATATATATATATATATATATATATATATATATATATGTATATATATATATATGTATGTGTGTATGTATATATATATATATATATATATATATATACATATCTGTATGTGTGTGCTTACATAAAATTTGAACATATCTCAAAGTTAAATTCCTTCAATCGATTAAGTTCAATTGCAACTTCTAATCACGCCGAACTGCTAATACCCTCGTTATATCATATATGTCATTAATTAGCTTATATATCCATATACGCAACCGCTTACTAAATAATCTGCTTAAATATGTCACAAGATACATTGATCCTAATGTCAACAATCCGTTTCCAGGTGTTGTCGACTGTCTGAATAGGGAGACGTGCCTAAGTAGTTAAATCCGCTTATGGGAATAGCGTATCAGTAAGTATTCGCCAATGCCATTGTAGTATATACCTTCCTAAAGTGATATCAACGTTAATACTCCAAAGCATCTGGGGAAATGTATAGTGATGCTCTCCATAGTTTGCTGAAATCTGTTTCCTTGCTTTTGTTCCAAATAGAACATAATCTTTTCTGTACATCCAGATTCTAAGTGAATAGCTACTTTGGAAATTCATATAGGTTTTCTTGCTTTTGTGACATATAGAACACACACACACACACACACACACACACACACATATATATATATATATATATATATATATATATATATATATATATATATATATACATATATATATACATATACATATATACATATATATATGTATATATATATATATATATACATATATATATACACACACACACACACACATATATATATATATATATATATATATATATATATATATATATATATATATATATATATATATATATATTATATCCAAGTTCAGCTTGTTTCCTTGAACATCATGTTCCAAATGAACATCTATTCTGAAAATGCATAGTTGCCTTGCCTTTCTTGCAAACAGAACATATAATTCTTTATATATATCGAAGTTAAGCATGTTTCCTTAAATGATATGTTCAAAGTGAATATCTATTTTGAAAATTTCTATACAGTACGTTTCTTTTCTTTTGTTCTAAATAGAACTTATACACTTTTTCTGTACATCCGAATTCAACATGTTTCCTTTAATGTTATGTTCCAAATGAAAAATTTTTCTGAAAAAGTATTTGCAAATGAATGTTGTTTTGCAATCTAAACGTCTAAAAAAAAAGCTACATTATAATTTCTCCCCTTGTTTCTAATTTCCCGGTGCCTCCTTAAATATTATGCCCCAAATGAACAATTATTCCGAAAAAGTGTATGCAAAGGAATATTTTTCACAAGCTATACACTTTCTGCACATCCAAATTCAATATGTTTCCTTAAATATTATATCCCAAATGAACATTTATTCTGAAAAAGTGTATGCAAATGAATGTGTTTTATAATCTAAACTTCTAAAACAAAACTGTTTTTATCATTTCTCAACTTGTCTTTAATCTCACGTCACCTCCTTAAATTTTATGTTCAAAATTAACATTTATTCTTAGAAACTGCATGTATATGAACCTTTTTTTTTTACAAGCAATACACTTCAAGCACATCCAAATTCAACATGTTTCTTAAATATTATGTTCAAAATGAACATTTGTTGTGAAAAAGTGTATGCAAATGAATATTTTTTACAAGCTATACACTTTCTGCACATCTAAATTCAACACGTTTCCTTAAATGTTATGCCCCAAATGAACATTTATTCTTAGAAACTGTATGTATATGAAGGTTTTTTCAGAAGCTATGCACTCTCTGAACATCTAAATTCAACATATTTCCTTAAATGTTATATCCCAAATGAAAATTTTGTCTAAAAGAAGTGTAAGCAAATGAACTCTTTTGCAAGCTAAACTTCTAAAACAAAATTGTATATTATAATTTCTCACCTTGTCTCTAATTTCACGTTGCTCGTTGTTGAATTTGATTTGTCTTTCCCCCTCTCGCTTGATTATTTCAACCCAATCCCTCTCTCTCTCTTATTTTTGTTAACTCTCCCCTTCCCTAAACCATATGGCTTAGAAACGTGCATGAACATAATTTGCTACCATTTGAAATTGTTATTCGTACGTGGCTTTTGAAAAACATAATCTCTTCAATGTTTAGAGGAGTAAGACGCTTAAATATGAGTCGGCGACTTACAATTACTAAAAGGGCAATTCTCAAACAGTTTCATTTGCTCTTGTTGAATAGTAACAAAATGAAAACATATATATTTGCTATTGTTCAATATTAATTAAGTAAAAAGATTTATACTTGCGATTGTTGAATAATAAGTATGTAAACAATTATATGTGCTATTGTTGAATAGTAAGTAAAAACTATATTTGCTATTATTAAATAGTAAGTAAAACTATATTTGCTATTGCTAAATAGTAAGTAAAAATATATTTACTTTTGTTAAATAGTAACTAGGTGAAATAAAATAAGCCTTTAAAAGAAGAATCCAAAAGGTATATATATGAGAGTAAAGAAAGACAAAAGAGTGAGAAATGTATAGAATCACAAACAATTTCAGTTGCTATTGTTGAATAGCAAAAAGTAAAAAAAAAAAAATATATATATTTCCTATTGGTAAGTCGTAACTAAGTAAAATAGAAATTTTCTTTTAATAAGTCGTAACTAAGTAAAATAGAAATTTTCTTTTAAAGAAGAATCCAAAAGGTATATATATATATATATATATATATA
>NC_090742.1:11093412-11095912 GCF_036898095.1 Palaemon carinicauda
TATGTATATATGCTATAAGCCCTTAGGCTTAAAGCATCCCGTTTTTCCAACTATGGTTGTAGCTTAGCTAGTAATGATAACAACAACAACAAAAAACCTATATTGTTACCTATTACCATCCATCTAATAACAATAACACCAAGCTTCAGTATCCACATTTCCCATCCTCCATTTTCAGCAGAACTGAATATTGGAGCAGAATTCTTATAAAAGACTCAACCACTAACAATAAACTACCAAAATGAAAATTTCCATTTCTGCTTCTGTTAATACCCAGAGTGCAGAAGGAAGCGTTTCACAATAACAGACAAAAATTCTCTTCATAATGGAAGTTGTAACAAGCAATTATCCTGAAAGCAACTTTAGCTCTCTCTCTCTCTCTCTCTCTCTCTCTCTCTCTCTCTCTCTCTCTCTCTCTCTCTCTCTCTCTCTCTCTCTCTTTTTTTTTTTCTGATTTGGGTTTTAGAAGGAAAGGTCCCCCCCTCCACCCACCCTCACACACAGAATTCCCCTCGTTATTGGAATATGAATGTTTTCCGTCTTGCAAATTACTCGAATTTGTAGATAGTCCACCTTCAACCACCGTGACATCTCTCTCTCTCTCTCTCTCTCTCTCTCTCTCTCTCTCTCTCTCTCTCTCTCTCTCTCTCTCTCTCAGATCAGCAAAACGAAATTTTTAAAAAACTATGTAAAATTCAAGCAGACAATCTAAGTCATTAATTCAAATTTCCTTCACTTCACTCTCTCTCTCTCTCTCTCTCTCTCTCTCTCTCTCTCTCTCTCTCTCTCTCTCTCTCTCTCTCTCTCTCTCTCTCTCTCTCTGACTTTTTTTACATCAATCCATCTTCACCATCGTAGTGCAGAAATTAAAATTGAATACCAAGTTACAAACCTACCAATTTGCTACGATGGATTACATGCGTTGATTTCAAGTCTAAGTACAAAAAAACCTAAATTCGACAATTATTTGGAAAGAAGAATTGTCATTGACTTTTATCTTTCTTCGTGGCTAAATGGTACGGTCACTGTCATACAAGCCAAGTCATCATCTCCTCCTACGCCTATTGACACAAAAGGCCTCGATTAGATTTCGCCAGTCGTCTCTATCTTGAGCTTTTAATTCAATACTTCTCCACTCATCACCTCCTACTTCGCGCTTCATAGTCCTCAGCCATGTAGGTCTGGGTCTTCCAACTCTTCTAGTGCCTCGTGGAGTCCAGCTGAACATTTGGTGAACTAATCTCTCTTGAGGATTTCGAAGAGCATACTCAAACCATTTCTATCTACCCCTCATCATGATCTCATCCACATATAGCACTCGAGTAACCTCTCTTATGGTTTCATTTCTAATCCTGCCCTGCCATTTAACTCCCAATACCCTTCTGAGGGATTTGTTCTCAAATCTACTAAATCTATTGGAGATTGCTTCATTGTCATACCATGACTCATGTCCATAGAGTAACACCCGATCTCACTAAACTGATATATAGTCTGATTTTTACATGTAATTTCAGGCGATTTGATTTCCAAGTTTTATTTAACCTAGCCATATTCTGATTTGCCTTTTTCAATCTTTCATTAAACTAGAATTCTAAAGACCATGTATTGGAAATCATTACCAAATGGGAAGATAATGAGGTATATTGCCCTCATATAATACACTTCTATATTTTCACTCTTAGTTTCACGAAGTACATCAAGACAGTACTCGATTTCATACCATGTTTCTTATAGCGTAGCCATATCGGGGATGGCAATGCAATTAGTGATATCTCATGTCTTTGATTCACAATATATTTAAGAAACCTCATTGAAGGAAGTCCTTGGGAGTGATATCTTGTGAATAAGATGGCCAGAGAATTGGGGCATCCTTTGAAATCCACCAGTCTGGAAATGTTTCAAGAATCCACGAACTTCCAAACACCAGTGTGTTGGGGCACCATCTTGCTGGAAAACAGGGTTGCCAGGTTTTCTAAATGAGAAAACGCCAACTTTTAAACAACGGAAGCTCTAAAAGACCAAACCATTAGTAGAAAAAGGACATAAATTATAGCATTTATGGTTAATCAATTTTTAAAAAAGGCCAAATTGAGATATTTGGCACGTAAAAAAGCCAGAATTAAGGGGTTTGGCCTCAAAAAGGCCAATCTGGCAACCCTGTGATGGTTGATGGAAGGTCATCTAGTTTTGGTGCTACTTGAGGTAACGTCCCTGACTGGTGAACGCCAGACTGGGGTTCGAGTCCGGCTCAAACTCGTTAGTTTCTTTGGATGATGCAACCTCACCATCCTTGTGAGCTAAGGATGGGGTGTTTTGGGGGAACCTATAGATCTATCTGCTGAGTCATCAGCAGCCATCGCCTTGCCCTCCTTGGTCATAGCCTGGAGAGAGAGGAGGCGTTGGTGCTAAATCATAATGTGTATATGATCAATCTCCAGGGAATTGTCCTTTTAGATAGGGCAATGCTACTGTCCCTCGCCTCTGGCATTCACGAGTGGCC
>NC_090742.1:11100912-11109212 GCF_036898095.1 Palaemon carinicauda
TGGAGTGGGTCAGGTGCTGAGCTGGCTGCTAGCTGCCAAAGAAACAACCACAAGGAAGAGCAGAAGCTCCAAAAGGAAACTTCTCCCAGTGAAGAGGAGGAGAAGGAGGAGGAGGAGGAGACGGAGAAGGAGAAGGAGAAGGAGAAGGAGAAGGAGGAGAAAAAGAAGAAGGAAGAGGAGGAGGAAGAGGAAGAGGAGGAGGAGGAGGAGAAGGAGGATAAGGAGAAGGAGGAGGAGGAGGAGGAGAAGGAGGAGAAGAAGGAAGAGGAGGAGGTGAAGGAGGAGAAAATTACAGAGAAAAAACCTGCTCGCAAACTAATCGTTTTTGACCTGGAACCTGAGAACCCCAAAAGGGTCTTCTCATCTCATATCACCTTCCAAGGTGCAAAGGTTGGAGCTAACCCCACAAGGGACTATGCCCTAAAGGGGCACGTGACTGTCGCCTTGGATGTCCCAAGGAAGTTCCACAGAGCCATATATGGAGTGGAAGGAAAGACGCTGATGGAAATCACCCGGCAGAGTGGCGTCAGCTCCATAGATATGCCAAGAAGGCACGAATACAGTAATTTGATCACCATCAGTGGTACCATTGGGTATGTTCAATTAGCAGCTGATATTATCGATAGGCTTCTGAAGAGACTTACCGGTTATTAAATACTTCAATCAGGAAAAAAAAGAATCTAAAAAAAAATCTAAAAAAAAAAAAAAAAAAAAAAATCTAAAAAAATTAAAAAAGAATATATATATATATATATATATATATATATATATATATATATATATATATATATATATATATATATATATATTGTTCATTTTGAAATTGAAAGGAAAATATATTTTGTTTATAAAATGTGTTTTTAAGTTTAATTTTAGTTTATTTTGTGAGGAAAAGGATATTTAGCTGAGTTTTCAGGACCAGAACCAGGATCTTTGGCCTGAATGACTACCCACCTTAAAGGACGCTTGGATGGACAGCCCAGTTTGAGGGATACAATGCTTAATTATCCAGGTTGTACAATGCTTGGAATAATCTGGAGGACTGGCGCTGCAGACAGAAGAAACCTGGTATATTCTAGTATGCTTTGTACCTTGATGGATGTGTACAAGGCATTTGTCAAGTGTACAAATGGTCGGATATCTAGATCTATTCTTCTGGATGCCCACTTTCAGGTGGTTCTGGGGGAATAATCTAGAATACCGGCTCTGCAGAGGGAACAAGCTAGGCTTCTTCTAGTGTGCAGTCTTGTCCTTATAGGTTGACGCAATATAGTTAAGCTGGGGAAGGAGGCTGCATCTCTGGTGAGGTGTTCATCCAATGGCTACTGCATGGCTGAGAGCAGAGTCAGTTTTGGTTCTAACGACGATTGGCTTAATTGCCCGACCACATAAAGCTCTGCTTAACTGCCCGCCCAAGTGATGCTCGGCTAAAGCGCCTGGCCAAGTAATGCTCGGCTTAACTGCCCGGCCAAGTGATGATGCTCGGCTTAATCGCCCGGCCAAGTGATGCTGCTCGGCTTAACCGCCCGGCCATGTGATGTGGCTCGGCTCAACCGCCCGGCCAAGTGATGCTGCTCGGCTCAACCGCACGGCCAAGTGATGCTGCTCGGCTCAACCGCCCGGCCAAGTGATGCTGCTCGGCTCAACCGCCCGGCCAAGTGATGCTGCTCGGCTCAACCGCCCGGCCAAGTGATGCTGCTCGGCTCAACCGCCCGGCCAAGTGATGCTGCTCGGCTCAAACGCCCGGCCAAGTGATGCTGCTAGGCTGAACCGCCCGGCCAAGTGATGCTGCTCGGCTTAACCGCCCGGCCAAGTGATGGGGCTCGGCTTAACCGCCCGGCCAAGTGATGGGGCTCGGCTTAACCACCCGGCCAAGTGATGGGGCTCGGCTTAACCGCCCGGCCAAGTGATGGGGCTCGGCTTAACCACCCGGCCAAGTGATGCTGCTCGGCTTAACCGCCCGGCCAAATGATGCTGCTCGGCTTTACCGCCCGGCCAAGTGATGCAGCTCGGCTTAACCACCCGGCCAAGTGATGCTGCTCGGCTTAACCGCGCGGCCAAGTGATGGTGCTCGGCTCAACCGCCCGGCCAAGTGATCCTGCTCGGCTTTACCGCCCGGCCAAGTGATGCTGCTAGGCTTAGCTGACCGGCCAAATGATGCTCGGGCAAATATGCTCGGCTTAACCGCCCGGCCAAATGATGCTCGGCTTCGTCTTAACTGCCCGGCCAAATGAAGCTCGGCTTAACTACCCGCCCAAGTGATGCTCGGCTTAACTGCCCGGCCAAATGATGCTCGGCTTAACTGCTGGGCCAAATGATGCTTGGCTTAACTCCCCGGCCAAATGATGGTCAGCTTAAATGCTCAGCCAAAAAATACTTGGCTTAACTGCCCAGCCAAATAATCCTCGGCTTAACCACCCAGCTAAATAATGCTTGTCTTAACTGCCCAGCCAAATAATGCTCAGTTTATCTGTCCAACCAATTAGTGCTCGGCTTAACTGCCCGGCCAAGTGATGGTGCTCGGCTTAACCGCCCGGCCAAGTGATGGTGCTCGGCTTAACCGCTCGGCCAAGTGATGGTGCTCGGCTTAACCACCCGGCCAAGTGATGGTGCTCGGCTTAACCGCCCGGAAAATTGATGCTGCTCGGCTTAACCGCCCGGAAAAGTGATGCTGCTCAGCTTAACCGCCCGGCCAAGTGATGGTGCTCGGCTTAACCGCCCGGCCAAGTGATGCTGCTCGGCTTAACCGCCCGGCCAAGTGATGGTGCTTGGCTTAACCGCCCGGCCAAGTGATCCTGCTCGGCTTAACCACCCGGCCAAGTGATCCTGCTCGGCTTAACCGCCGGCCAAGTGATGTTGCTGGGCTAAACCGCCCGGCCAAGTGATGCTGCTCGGCTTAACCGCCCGGCCAAATGATGGTGCTCGGCTTTACCGCCCGGCCAAGTGATGCAGCTCGGCTTAACCACCCGGCCAAGTGATGCTGCTCGGCTTAACCGCGCGGCCAAGTAATCCTGCTCGGCTCAACCGCCCGGCCAAGTGATCCTGCTCGGCTTAACCGCCCGGCCAAGTGATGCTCGGGCAAATATGCTCGGCTTAACCTCCCGGCCAAATGATGCTCGGCTTCGTCTTAACTGCCTGGCCAAATGAAGCTCGGCTTAACTGCCCGCCCAAGTGATGCTCGGCTTAACTGCCCGGCCAAATGATGCTCGGCATAACTGCCGGGCCAAATGATGCTTGGCTTAACTCCCCGGTCAAATGATGGTCAGCTTAAATGCTCAGCCAAAAAATGCTTGGTTTAACTGCCCAGCCAAATAATGCTCGGCTTAACCACCCAGCTAAATAATGCTTGTCTTAACTGCCCAGCCAAATAATGCTCAGTTTAACTGTCCAGCCAATTAGTGCTCGGCTTAACCGCCCGGCCAAGTGATGGTGCTCGGCTTAACCGCCCGGCCAAGTGATGGTGCTTGGCTTAACCGCCCGGCCAAGTGATGCTGCTTGGCTTAACCGCCCGGCCAAGTGATGGTGCTCGGCTTAACCGCCCGGCCAAGTGATGCTGCTCGGCTTAACCGCCCGCCCAAGTGATGGTGCTCGGCTTTACCGACCGGCCAAGTGATGGTGCTCGGCTTAACTGCCCGGCCAAGTGATGGTGCTCGGCTTAACCGCCCGGCCAAGTGATGCTGCTCGGCTTAACCGCCCGGCCAAGTGATGCTGCTCGGCTTAACCGCCCGCCCAAGTGATGCTGCTCGGCTTAACCGCCCGGCCAAGTGATGCTGCTAGGCTTAACCGCCCGCCCAAGTGATGGTGCTCGGCTCAACCGCCCGGCCAAGTGATGCTGCTCGGCTTAACCGCCCGGCCAAGTGATGCGGCTCAGCTTAACCGCCCGGCCAAGTCATCCTGCTCGGCTTAACCGCCCGGCCAAGTGATGCTGCTCGGTTTAACCGCCCGGCCAAGCGATGCTGCTCGGCTTAACTGCCCGAGCAAGTGATGGGGCTCGGCTCAACCGCCCGGCCAAGTGATGCAGCTCGGCTTAACCGCTCGGCCAAGTGATACTGCTCGGCTTAACCGCCTGGCCAAGTGTTGGTGCTCGGCTTAACCGCCCGGCCAAGTAATCCTGCTCGGCTTTACCGCCCGGCCAAGTGATGCTGCTCGGCTTAGCCGCCCGGCCAAATGATGCTCGGCCAAATATGCTCGGCTTAACCGCCCGGCCAAATGATGCTCGGCTTCGTCATAACTGCCCGGCCAAATGAAGCTCGGCTTAACTGCCCGCCCAAGTGATGCTCGGCTTAACTGCCCGGCCAAATGATGCTCGGCTTAACTGCCGGGCCAAATGATGCTTGGCTTAACTCCCCGGCCAAATGATGGTCAGCTTAAATGCTCAGCCAAAAAATGCTTGGCTTTAACTGCCCAGCCAAATAATGCTCGGCTTAACCACCCAGCTAAATAATGCTTGTCTTAACTGCCCAGCCAAATAATGCTCAGTTTAACTGTCCAACCAATTAGTGCTCGGCTTAACTGCCCAGCCAAATGCTTGGCTTAACTGTCTGGTGAAATAATTCTTGGTTTAATTGCCCGGCTTGAATGTCATGGGACACGATAAGACTACTTACAGACTAGTTGGAGTAAGGAAAGTTGGCCAAAACCTATTTCCCTATACAGGGGTACCTCTGGCACGGCGTAAAAACCCGTAAGTTTAAAGCCCAGAACACTGAAATAGGTTTCAAGTAGTTTTTCTTCTTCATGCTAGTCAACTATAAGTCCTCAATTATCAAAAAACATTGATGATGTACCGATGAATTTTGAATGTCATCTTCTGACATGATTGACTACTGATCAGCTAGCTGGAGTAAGGGAAGTTGGCTGAAACCTATTTCAGTATAAAGGGAGCTACCTCTGGTGTGGCGTAAAAACCCGTAAATTCAAAGCCCAAAACACTGAAATAGGTTTCGAGTTGCTTCTCTTCTCCAACCTAGTCAACTGTCATCAATTATCAAAAGATATTCATGATTTACTGATTAATTTTGAATTGTTTAGATGATAAAAAAAAAGAGGAAGGAAGGAAGGAGGGTCGTGGGAATCAAGCCTGCAAACATTGAAGTAGCAAAACCCACCTGATGAGCCCTTTGGTCAGGGCGAAACCCTTAGGCATCGACCACACCGGAAGCGACTAGCGGCAAGGTTAGAGGCAAGAGGTTCCAGCGGCAAATCGAAACGTATGGTATCGTATGCGGGTGGCCACATTGGAGACGCGAGAAGCCTCCAACCAAGATGGAATAAGATAAGGTGAGTTACCTAGCGGTCCCGTTTTCTACACTCACGCGAATGACATCACCTGGATAGTTCAGCCAGGCGACATATAGGCGGGAAATATGCAGTTTTTTTTTTTTCTTTTTTTTTTAACAGGCGTTCTTGTTTTCTTTTGCGTTGACAGATGGTTATGTTTGTAATATATGGTTGCTCCAATTCTTATAAGACCACTATAACTGTTGGTGGTGAAAAGTAAATAGATTTTCCCGTTTCCCAAAAGATGCAGAACTAAGTAAGAAGTAGGTGAATATATGCAAAGAAAAAGATGGTATCAATGCCAAATATGCAGTAATTTGTTCGTCACATTTCCAACCCAATGATTTTTCCAGAAACCATAGGTGCGAGTTGCTCAATTGTTGCCCTAAGACTGCCATACTGACATAAAATCTTTATAATAATGTAATTACTATTGGGGTTAGGGTAAGCCTATCACTAGTACCTCGTCACTTTAGTTTCATTTACTAGGCATATGTTGCATTTAGCATTTTGGGCAACTAGGTGAACTGTATATGAATAGGCTCACTTAAAAAAAACACGAGAATATATGGATATATCAATCATATTCTTCATCCAAGTAAATATTTAGCTACGATGGGAAGAATGTTTCTGAAGATGAGAGAGAGAGAGAGAGAGAGAGAGAGGAGAGAGAGAGAGAGAGAGAGAGAGAGAGAGAGAGAGAGAGGAGAGAGAGAGAGAATTTTACAAGAAAATTTTTCGTATGTATAAATACTATTATTTAAGCTTCAGATTATAATAAATAATAAATTTTGTTGCTTAGAAATTTTTGAAAAGTTTTCGTCTCGGCAGAACCACCCCATCTAATCAACTTGATTCAAAATTATTCAAAAGACTATGGTTTTCAGGTTGGAGAGATAAATCATTATCTCAAAATCTATGTAAAACATCGTACCTTTATCAGTAAATAATCTCAAAATATACTACAAAATTAATGAGTCACTTGAACGTGTGAGGTTAAAAACGTCAATGTGAGAAACAGCAGTTCAGCTACTCACTTCCTTAGTGGCTTATTACATCAATATTTTTGTAGTAACAAAGGCTTATTGAAATGACAGTTTTGTAATGAAACATCGGATCTTATATCTTTGATTTTTAGTTGGTTTGGCTTGAATAACTTGTAAATGAAGTATGTCGTAAAGAAAGGTAGAGGTGCTTTCTCGAACTGTCCACGTCAAGTTGAAATAGATGCTATATTTTGTTATCAATGCTAAAGTGAAAGGCAAAAAGGTTTCGTCCCATTAAAAGGATCATCGTTTAACACGTTGCATGGTCTGTAAGGATTACAGTTCTTGATGACAAGACGGCTATGTCAAGACACAGTCGAACATCCCTTTCTTACATAGGACAAATTGGTCATTGCCACGGTCATCCGTAACCTTTGGAGTTTCAATATATACTACGGTTATACATAGTAGGTAAAGAGAATAATTAACGAGTTAAGGTCTTAATGTTTGTAATAATGATGAAGCTACTGTACATCTTGTGTCATTACAGAGTGCTTAAATATAAGTGGTTCATGTCAAAGGTTAAATATTGCTCCAAATCATCTAGATTCCGAGTTATATATCTCTGAGTGTCTCATGAAGCACCTTCTTTCTGTTAACAATGAGACCGAGGCAGGAAAATCAAGTAATAGATTTAAGAGAGATAAAACCTGAAACACTGATAGGATATGAGTCCTTAAGTTCTTTGATGGGAGGGTTCGTGGCTTTTAAATTTAGAAATAAGTATACATCATTAGGCTCAGTTTATGTAGATGAAAGTCGATAATGGGATATCACTTGTAAAGAAAAAGGTATTATATAGGTCATGTAATCATTTTAGAGAAAATCTACATATATGCAATATTTATCAAAATTTCCCATGGTCATGATCTAAAACCAGGAGTCAAAAGCCGTTTCATATCTTATTGATATATTCAAAGCCACCAATATTGTATGTTCCCAAGGATGGTAATGAGATTTTTATTATTAGAAGTTGGCTAAATTTTAGAATAGAAATAAACTAAGAAGGAAAATGTTTAAGCAAAGTTGTGAAAAAAAGATAAAAGGAAATTGTTCAGTAATATTGAAATTTATTTCATTGAAATGAGAGAGAGAGAGAGAGAGAGAGAGAGAGAGAGAGAGACGGAGAGAGAGAGAAGAGAGAGAGAGAGGAAGAGAGAGAGAGAATGATTATATTAAGATTTTTAATGAAATATAGGAATGTATTTTTGGTATTATAGTCATAAAGACATTAATATCAGCCTAATTTCATAAATGCAATGTCCGGAATCCAAAAATAGGCACAAATAATAAGGCTGTTTGTACAGGACGGCTCTCAAATAAACGCTCGGAACTCTCCAGGTGACGTCACAGAGGACAGCCGAGCTCCCGGCACCATGCGCGATAACTCACCTTATCTTATTCCATCTTGATACAAGCAACCTTGACTAGGGTTCGATTCCCAACCGGTCAGATGCTATTGTCTTTGAGTGATTTCTCCTCGAGACTCTGATCCCGAGGTCGGTAAGAGAATCCAGACATTAATGCATATAGATATATATATTTATAAGTGCAAAATTATCATATATATATATTATATATATATATATATATATATATATATATATATATATATATATATATATATATATATATATATATATATATATATATATATATATATATATATATATGGTATGTGTGTGTTGCCTATGTATGTGTATATTTTTGTGCATGTATGTACAGTCCCTTTTCCTCCTGAAGCCTCTGACAAACTATATAATGTTCTTTCTGAATATTGTGTCCTTTCACTTTCAGTCTAATAATAAGGTACAGCCGATTGATTTGCGTGTGCAAATAAAAGGACAGGTAATATGTCTCTCACGTCTCTGAGGCTTTACCTGCACTTGGGTGAAATATTACCTCTGGTTTGTTACGAACTTTTGCCTTCCTCCCTCTCTCTCTCTCTCTCTCTCTCTCTCTCTCTCTCTCTCT
>NC_090742.1:11109712-11112212 GCF_036898095.1 Palaemon carinicauda
GCACTTTTAACTTTCTATTCAAGTCAGATATAAATTGCTATACTGCATATCCAATAATTTGTAAATGAAATATTTTTACTAGGTTTTTTATTTTAATTAAATCGGTCAAGTAACAGGCTATATGGCGATGTTATACACAATAAATATAATGTAATATTATTAGTTTATAGACAATTTTCATAATATGAGATATATTGAGGAATAATTCAATCATGAAAATAAATGATATAGAAAAGTAGTCTCCCTGTATAATAAAGAACAGGTTTCTGGCTTTATATACAATATATATATATATATATATATATATATATATATATATATATATATATATATATATATATATGTATATATTTATATTATATATATATATATATATATATATATATATATATATATATATATATATATATATATATATATATATATATATATATATATATATATATATCTTTCCGGTCGCGCTGAGTTTTCCCCGTCCCCCGGGTAAGGGGGAGAGTAATTAGTCATATCCAGGTTAGAGGGAGTTGCGTGTGCGCGTCTGTGCTTATCTAACTAAATATTTAGCAGTCATTTTTGACGGGTCGCCTACACTATTATGAATAACCAGACGTAGAAAATCAAATAATTCAACATCACATTTATGAGATTAAGCAACAGCTTAAGTGAGAGAGAGAGAGAGAGAGAGAGAGAGAGAGAGAGAGAGAGAGAGAGAGAGAGAGAGAGAGAGAGAGTGGGGACCGGAAGCTGAATGGAGAGCTCTACATTCAAGAGGTCATTATACCATTGAATGAGGGCGAATTTAATATATATTCATCCTCGCAGCTGAATGCTTCAAGAATTGCTGAAAAGTAAAGAATGTTGAGGATGATAAACCTTTAGTTGGAAGTTATCTTTTTATGAATTTCTTTTAAACTAATTGGATAAAGGATAAATAATTCTTCAAGTTTTGTCACCAATCGTTTTCCAATATGTATATATGTATATATATATATATATATATATATATATATTATATATATATATATATATATATATATATATATATATTATATATATATATATATCGAAATGACGAAACAGTAACAAATATTCAAATTAACTAATCTTCATGATTATTTTAATGAATGTCTTTTCACCCAAATAAGTAAATGTCATATGACAAAGCTTTGCGTTGACTGAAAGAATTTTATAAAAACAAATAACCACTCCAGGACAAAGGCCTCAGACATGTCCTTACACATGACTTGGTTTTGGACAGTTTTTATCATCGTGCTAGTTAATGCAGATTGGTATAAGTGAGAGGCTTTTGTCTAATCGCCCATAGCAAACTAACCTAGTATAGGTGGCCCTAACTAGCATAGCCTTGCTGATCATGCCGATACACAAACCCTTTCACCACGTTAGGGTATCCCAAGCCAAGCTGTCAGTCAAATCAAGATCATCCTAGAACATTTCAATGCAGAAAATAAAATCATATGTCATTAATTTGAGGATTCTGAGACTATCTCTGTGAGCATATACACATCCAACAGCATCAATCCAAAACCTTAATAATCTGCAATAGATTCACCTGGACATGAATCCTTTATGCCTCACCATTATAGAAATTCGGCGTAGTCCAAACTGAATATGATTTTAATATTAATTAGTGATGCACGATATTATTTGAAATCGACTCTTATTATGATGTAATTCATTGATATGATCTAACTGAAATATGAAGCAATTAGGACTGAATACTATTGAGGTATGGTGTATGCATGGCTA
Source organism: Palaemon carinicauda (assembly GCF_036898095.1). Classification (NCBI taxonomy): domain Eukaryota; kingdom Metazoa; phylum Arthropoda; class Malacostraca; order Decapoda; family Palaemonidae; genus Palaemon; species Palaemon carinicauda. The sequence goes on from NC_090742.1 coordinate 11,111,480, forward strand.
CATCTGATTTTGATATCTAGTAATATCTGAAATTGATTGAAATCTGGCCTAGGGAAGGTAGTAGGTTGGCCAGGGCACCAGCCACCTGTTGAGATACTACCGCTAGAGGGCTATGGGGTACTTTGACTTGCCACAGTACTACATTGGATCCTTCTCTCTGGTTACGGTTCATTATCCCTTTGTCTACACATATACTGAATAGTCTGGCCTATTTTTTTACAGATTCTCCTCTGTCCTCATACATCTGGCAACATTGAGATTACCAAACAATTCTTCTTCACCCAAGGGGTTAACTACTACTCTGTAATTGGTCAGTGGCCGTCTTTCCTCTTAGTAAGGGTAGAAGAGACTCTAGCTATGGTAAGCAGCTTTTTTAGGAGAAGGACACTCCAAAATTAAACCATTGTTCTCTAGTCTTGGGTAGTGCCATAGCCTTTGTACCATGGTCTTCCACTGTCTTGGGTTAGAATTCTCTTGCTTGAGGGTACACTCGGGCACACTATTCTATCTAATTTGTCTTCCTCTTGTTTTATTAGAGTTTTTATAGTCTATATAGGAAATATTTATGTGAATGTTGATACTGTCCCCTAAAATATTTTTATTTTTTCTTGTTTCCTTTCCTCACTGGGCTATTTTCCCTGTTGGAACCCCTGGGTTTATAGCATCCTGCTTTTCCAACTAGATTTGTAGTTGAGTAAGTAATAATAGTAATTATAATAGCAGGATATTGATG
>NC_090742.1:11119712-11139712 GCF_036898095.1 Palaemon carinicauda
TACACACCAATTACTTTATTCATGGGACCCAATTTTCATACGCCGCTTCTTCCTCGATAAAAGAAAAAAAAGAAAGTTAGTTTCCCAAAATTTCCTGAAGTTACGTTTGTTTGATGATTTTGAATGCAAAGAGGGATATTCTATCCTAGAATTATATAATAATAATAATAATAATAATAATAATAATAATAATAATAATAATAATAATAATAATACAGGTAATAATAATACATTACTGAAGATGAGATATTTTGGGCATGCTCTCCGCACTCTCCAAGAGATATTTGTTCATCAAACTCTTAACTGGGCTCTACAAGTCACTATATTAGTGGGATGACCCGGCCCTACATGGCTGGGGACTATGAAGCGTGAAGTAGGAGATGATAAGTGGAGAAGTATTGTTTTAAATGCTCATGATACACCGTAATAAAAACGTAATTTTAATCGGAATTATTCCTTAAAAATATACTGTTCTCAACCGTATCTCGGTAAAATACAGGCGACCATCATTTTTACCTTACTTTGTTATCATCTTTTACGGGTTGGTGACCGTAATATCACTCATAAACATCAATATATCCGTTTTTTAAAACGGTAAATACCTGGCAGCATTTATTCCAGGATATTTGCCGTTTTTTACGCCAAATTTTTTAACAGTGGATAGAGACGGCCGGTGAAATCTAACCCAGGCCCTTTGCGTCAATAGGCGTAGTAGGAGATGATGATGATGACTGACGTACTATACTGACAGGACAGTTTTAACAAAGGGTAATTTTTGTTTTTAAGAACAACATTAGATCTCAATTAGTCTGCAGTATCATTGCCTGAACGAGTGAAAATGATTTAATCTAGTAGACAGCTAGCGATGCCAATGTCACTTGGTAATTGTATATGCAAATTTTGGAGCAAGGCCTGAATCTGAGTGAAGAATAAATGAAGGAACCGTATATATATATAAAGATAACTCCACGATAGCATCTCAATGAATTACCCAGAATAAATGAGTGAATATGATTACAGAAATTAGCACTAAGTCGTTTTTTAAGTAAAGATAAGTTTATTCTTATTTTTCAGATCAAACCCAGGAATCTTGTAGTTGGTTTGTTTCCTTATTTCCTTATTTCACTGGGGTATTTTTCCTTGTTGGAGTCATTGGGCTTATAGCATCCTGCTTTTCCAACTAGGTTTATATCTTATCTTGTAATGATAATAATAATAATAATAATAATAATAATAATAATAATAATAATAATCTTATGGCTTCTCTTCTGAACGTTATCCTTACATTAAGGGGTCGCTAGGCTGATTACGCCCCTCTACAATGCCTTCTATCAAAGGCATCCTATTTACTTTTCATTTGAAGAGTCCCGGTATCAGAGTCAACATTTACATTGTAGAAGTGATTACATTTGATTTCCATGTGGATGTTGAGAACATTCATACAAAAAATACAATTTTTGTAATAGCCATATAAACAATTATTATTATTATTATTATTATTATTATTATTATTATTATTATTATCAGCTAAGCTACAGTCCTAGTTGGAAAAGCAAGATGCTATAAGCCCAATGGCTCCAACAGGAAAAATAGCCCAGTAAGGAAAGGAAATGAGATAAATAAACGATATGAGAAATAATCAACAATTAAATATTCTAAAAACAGTAACAACATCAAAACAGATATTCCATATATAAACTATAAAAAAAAGATTTATGTCAGCCTGTTCAACATAAAAACAATTGTTCAACTTTTGTACATTTCACGGAAATGTAATGCTAAAATACACAGCAAATAATAAGTTAAAATCGAAATAGTAACTTACCTTTTATGATATCTAGAGTTGAACAGCAATTGCATTTGGGAAAGGTAAACACTTTATTCTCCTTGCAGGAAAAATAAGGGACGAATAAGTGAGGGAAATCAGAAATGAAAAAGGCGTATAACGCAAACTTGGGTAATCCGCTTTACTTTCTCAACCGGGCAGGATTATCCGGGTTTGGATATATAGCATTTCCCATACTTATGGGAAGGAGCAATTTAGCCAGCTGTTTCGGTTTACTTCTTTTATATTCATTAGACATTCTGTGTTTATATATGTATACATATACACATTGTATATACTGTATATATATATATATATATATATATATATATATATATATATATATATATATATACATACATATATATAGGTGTATCTATGTATGTATATATTTATATATATATATATATATATATATATATATATATATATATATATATATATATATAATTATATTTATAATTAAATTTCATGTATATGTATATAAATTATATATATATACATATATATATATATATATATATATATATATATATATATATATATATATATATGTATATATGTATATATATACATGTATATATATACATATATATATATATATATATATATATATATATATATATATATTTATATATATATATCTATATATATATATATATATATATATATATAAATATATATATATATATATATATTATATATATATATATATATATATATATATATATATATATATATATATATATCAACCACAATGGCACTCAGTATCGAATCTATCTTTTGGAATGTACTGAATATCCTCTGGAATTCCATTTATGATGACAGCTTCTGGCTCGCCAAAGATTCGAACCTTCAGGGTCTCTAACTAACCATACCATTAGATATATATATATATATATATATATATATATATATATATATATATATATATATATATATATTTTATATATATATATATATATATATATATATATATATATATTATATATATATATATATATATATATATATATATATATATCTAGTCATGAGAGCTGACTTTAAGCATGGAAACGTACGTTAGGCTTTGACACCAAATTAGTTTTGCATATCAAGTAACAGGATATCCATTTTTTAATACCTTTTTGGTTTGAGTAATTTTCTTTACAAGACAGATAAATAAATTATTATTAATAAAGAACTGAAATAATTGGAAATGTCCAACACCTTGAAATTATTCATATTTTTTTATAAATATAAACTGCCAGAGAAAGATTAATAAACTTACGTATTTTTTATAATAATATTATCTTATTACCAAAACATAAAAGTCTCCTAGATATATTTATTGCCTGTGATCATATCTATAAAAGTTAGATCTAATAAGAAGAAAGGCTCTGAAAATAATCCTTTTCATTATTAATTATTTATTATCAAGTAACATACGATAAAATTCCATTAGATTTGTAAAAGGTTTCCTAAAAAGAAAACATTTATTTATTTATGACGTGAATTAGCTATTCTTTTCTTTTTTAATAGTAGAAGAGATTCTTTTTTATTATTAATTTGTAAATTAATTTATTTACTTTTGTAAAATGTTTCCTAAAATAGAAAATATTAATTTTCTACTGACGGACGAGAATTGGATTTTCTTTCATTTCTGGATAGGAGATATAGATTCTTGTCTAAATACTTCCTAAATATCACTAAAAAAGAGTTTGAAATTCTCTATCCAAAGCTTAGATGTAAAAATAAAAGTAAAAGAAGTTCAAGATCACATTCTCCTCGTTATTATTAATTTGAAAATAAAACTGATTTGCATTTGTAAAATGTCTCCTAAAAAAGATAATTTGATTTTATACCGACGAAAATAGGTACTCTTTCATTTTTGGATAGTAGGTAAAGTGATCATGTCTAAATACTTACTAAGTATCACTGAAAAATGGTTTAAAGTTTTCCATCCAAACCCTAGATGTAAAATAAAGGTTAAAAACCTATTCTTTTTTAATACTTATTAAAAAATACTTATCAAATATCACTGAAAATGGTTTAAAATTTTCCATCCAAACCCTAGATGTAAAATAAAGATTAAAACCTATTATTTTCTAAATACTTATTAAATTTCACTGAAAAAAGGGTTTTAATTTTTCTAGCCAAACCATAGATGTAACATAAGGTTAAAAATGATCAGAAATGACTTTCTCTTTTTATTGTTAATTAAAAAAAAAAAAAAAAAAAAAAAAAAAAAAACAGTCAGTCGTGGGATATGTGCGAGTGGATTCTCGGTGGGATATATCATTAATTAAATTCTGACTAATCCTACAGCTCTAAAGAATTTTACTCCTTCAGGACACGAAAGTGTTTTCTCTGCCTCTCCCTTTCTCCTTCAGCCATCACCCTAATAATGAAACACGAGACGGCAGGGACGCATATTAATAAGTTCATTATTTTGGGCTCTTTAGTTGAAGGATTTCAAAATGTCTTTCGAAATCAAAGTTTTGGTTGTTTTCACACTTCCCTAATTTTTTTTTATAATCAACTAGGTTTAAACGTTTGATGTCTCTCTGTTCTGCAGGAGAGTAAGGGTGTTAAACGTTTCACTGAACCATTTTTTTTATACTGTAGAATTTATTTGAATTTTCTCATGTTTTACCATATATCAAAGTTCGACTTACCAATTAGGAGAACAATTCTGAAGCTTTGTGAAGAATGTATCTTGGTACAGAAAGGCATTTATATATACCAGCTCTGGAGAGAGAGAGAGAGAGAGAGAGAGAGGAGAGAGAGAGAGAGAGAGAGTTATATGGGTTTTGGATGTCTCAAATACTTTTTAGTACACCCGTGAAGACTCCCACTTGCTCTTTGGTAGAGCGATTTACTTCAAGCATTTAGAGAGTTCTAATGATCTTTTCCTACTTATTCTTGAACTCGTTTGCCGTGTTACTGTTTACTACATCCGCTGGAAGTCTATTCCAAGTATTTACTGTTTTGTATGTAAAGAAATTGCCACATTGAGTGGTGTTGCATCTTTTCAATTCCATTTTGCGTCCGTTACCTCTGGACTGATTTGTGCTAAGCATGAATAGATTGTTGTAATCTACATTTATTATTCCTTTAAGAATTTTGAGTGCCTCTATTAACTATCTCCTTAGTCGTCGAGTTCAACCGTTTCATCCTCTGTCTATATCCAAAGTGCCTTAGTGTTGGAACTACAGTCAATTCTTTTTAGTGAGGTAGATTTCCACCGACTCGCAGGGATGCCCTTTTAGCTTGGAGATTCCTGCTTGCTGAGCAGGAAACTCCGAGCTAAAAGGGCACCCCTGTTTTGCACCGACTCGCAGGGGTGCCCTTTTAGCTCGGAGATTCCTGCTCGCTGATTGGTTAGAATTAGCTTCGCTAACAAATCAGCGAGCAGGAAATTTTGAGCTAAAAGGGCACCCCTGTGAGTCGTTGCAATAGCCCCTCATTAAAAAAATTCAGTATAGTTTGATGGACCTTAGCTTGTACTGCTTCCAGTCTATCTATATCTTCTGAATACTAGGAGCACAGAATTGGACTCCATATTCTAGATGGGGTCTTACTAGTGATGTGTACAGCTGTAGTACTGTACAGTGTCTTTGTTTTTGTATTTGAATTGTCTCTTTATGTAACCTATTAGGTTTTGAGCTTTCTTTTCAGCTTTCATGCTCTGTTTGGTGAACTTCAAATACTTGTTGATAATATATTATACCGAGATCTTCCTCCTGGAGCCCACTTTCTTTTTTTATTACCTACCAGTGAGTAATCTATTTGTGTCACGTGACACAAAGAAATCTTGTCCCCAAAATGCTCGTGATGGTTGGTGGACAGGAAAATCTGATTATGTAAATTTACTTTATATGGAGTACGTTCTATATGCTCAGGAAAAATAGTGGTTTTCAAATTTCAGAGAGAGAGAGAGAGAGAGAGAGAGAGAGAGAGAGAGAGAGAGAGAGAGAGAGAGAGAGAGAGAGAGAGAGAGAGAGAGATGATACTATTCAATCTAATCTTTTTAGAGAACTAAATATTCTTGACAAATGATAATTCAATAAAAAATTTGGGAAAAGTAAAAATCGAGTTGAGTTCTAACAAAAAAATTAAGATTTTTATAGGAATCTACTATACAAATCTTGCCATTCTTGATCATTGCCAAAATTAGGACGCTTTGAAATCTAGTATTTTTTCCCTTTCAAAAACTTTATGAATAAAACCAATCGGTAAATAATGAATAAAAGAAAAACCATTACTAGCTTTTATCCTCTCAAAAACTTTATGAATAAAACCAATCGATGAATGATGAATAAAAGAAAAACCATTACTTTCATCTCTGCAATCTCTATATGAATAAAGAATACGTTTCCCTGAGACCCCCACGCCTCCGAAAATTTACGCTGGATCCTTATGCATTAAAATGCATATATTAAAACCCCTCATTTCCCACCTTGAAGTGTCAAGCGAAGGGTCTTTTATGTGCTGTTATGCAGAAAAGTGTTTTTGCAAGGCAATGAGAATATCGTTTAAAATGCATAGGAGATGAAGATGGGCTCCAGTCTTTTGTAAAAGATGGAAGTGGAAGGCGACAGATCTTTTATAACACAGTGATTTGAAAAACTTAATAGATACGAACTTAAATTAAATAGTCTGTTATTATTATTATTATTATTATTATTATTATTATTATTATTATTATTGTTGTTGTTGTTGTTGTTGTTGTTGTTGTTGTTGTTGTTGTTGTTGTTGTTGTTGTTGTTGTTGTTGTAAAAGATGAAAGTGGAAGGCGACAGATCTTGTATAACACAGTGATTTGGAAGACTTTTAAGAGATACGAATTTAAATTTAGATAGTCTTTCAGTATGGGTCATCTTAGCCTTTTGTGAGAGACTGTTCTTGGAAGTAGTATCATTTGCAGTGTCTTTCTCGTGTGCAGTCCACTTTTAAAAAACCGTAATTGTAATCGGAAATTCTCCGTAAGAATATGTTCTTAGTCGTATTTTAGTAAAATGCCGGTGACCGTAATTTGTATCCTTCTGAATACTTGGAGCCCATAATTGGTCTCCGTATGCTAGACGGGGTCTTTCTAAGTATGTGCACAGGTGTACTACAGTGTCTTTGTTTCTGTATTTTAATTGTCTCTTTATGTAACCTATTAGTTTTTGAGCTTTCTTTTCGACTTTTATGCTCTGTTTGGCGAACTTCAAATCCTTGCTGATAATAATACCGAGATCTTCCTTCTGGTAGACTAATTTCTTTTTTACTACCTAGCAGTGAGTAATCTGATTGTGGCTACGTATTTTACGGCTGTCACGTGACACAAAAAATTCTTGTTCCCAAAATGCTCGTACTGGTTGACGGACTGGAAAATCTAATTATATAAATTTACTTTGTATGGAGTACATTCTTTATACTATAAGAAAAACATACTTTCTAATTTCAGAGAGAGAGAGAGAGAGAGAGAGAGAGAGAGAGAGAGAGAGAGAGAGAGAGAGAGAGAGAGAGAGAGAGAGAGAGAGAGAGAGAGTATTCAATCTAATCTTTTTAGAGAAATGAATATTCTTGGCAAATGATAATTCAATAAAAAAAATTGGGAAAAGTAAAAAAAAATGTGTGATATTATGTATAAGTATTAATAATAACAAATTGTAATTCATATATTATCATTATTATTACTAGCTAAGGAACATACATAGTTGAAAAAGCAGGATGTTGTAAGCCCAAGGGTTCCAACAAGGAAAATAGACCTGTAAGGAAAGGAAAAAAAAAATAAGGTTTTTATAGGTATCTACTATACACATCCTATCATTCTTGGTCATTGCCAAAATAAAGAAGCTTCGAAATCAAGCTTTTTTTTCCTTTCAAAAACTTTATGAGTAAAACCAATCGGTAAATAATGAATAAAAGAAAAAACATTACTAGCTTTCTCTCCTTTCAAAAACTTTATGAATAAAAGTAATCGTTAATAATGAATAAAAGAAAAACCATTACTTTCATCTCTGCAATCTCTATATGAATAAAGAATACGTTTCCCTGAGACCCCCACGCCTCCGAAAATTTACGCTGGATCCTTATGCATTAAAATGCATATATTAAAACCCCTCATTTCCCACCTTGAAGTGTCAAGCGAAGGGTCTTTTATGTGCTGTTATGCAGAAAAGTGTTTTTGCAAGGCAATGAGAATATCGTTTAAAATGCATAGGAGATGAAGATGGGCTCAAGTCTTTTGTAAAAGATGAAAGTGGAAGGCGACAGATCTTTTATAACACAGTGATTTGAAAAACTTAATAGATACGAACTTAAATTTAGATAGTCTGTTGTTGTTGTTGTTGTTGTTGTTAAATTTAGATAGTCTGTTGTTGTTGTTGTTGTTGTTGTTGTTGTTAAATTTAGATAGTCTGTTGTTGTTGTTGTTGTTGTTAAATTTAGATAGTCTGTTGTTGTTGTTGTTGTTGTTGTTGTTGTTGTTGTTGTTGTTGTTGTTGTTGTTGTTGTTGTTGTTGTTGTTGTTAAATTTAGATAGTCTGTTGTTGTTGTTGTTGTTGTTGTTGTTGTTGTTGTTGTTGTTGTTGTTGTTGTTGTTGTTGTTGTTGTTGTTGTTGTTGTTGTTGTTGTTGTTGTTGTTGTTGTAAAAGATGAAAGTGGAAGGCGACAGATCTTTTATAACAGTGGTTTGAAAAACTCTTAATAGATACGAATTTGAATTTAGATAGTCTGTTATTATTATTATTATTATTATTATTATTATTATTATTATTATTATTATTATTATTAATTATTATTATTATTATTATTATAGTAAAAGATGAAAGGGGAAAGCGACAGATCTTTTATAAAGCAGTGATTTGAAAGACTTTTAATAGATACGAATTTAAATTTAGATAGTCTGTAATTATTATTATTATTATTATCATTATTATTATTATTATTATTATTATTATTATTACTGTAAAAGATGAAAGAGGAAGACGACATATATTTTATAACTCTGTGATGTGAAAGACTTTTAATAGATACGAATTTAAATTTAGATAGTGTATCAGTAAGGGTCATTTTAGCCTCTACTAAGAGACTATTCTTGGAAGTGGTATCATTTGCAGATTGCCTTGCTCGTGTGCTGTAGATGTTACAAAAGGTTATTACCTTCGCTGTCCTGGGTTAGAGTTCTCGTGCTTGAGAGTACACTCAGGCACACTATTCCATCTGTTACCTTGTTTCATTTCCTTACTGGGCTATTTTCCCCTGTTGGAACCAGTGGGCTCATAGTATCCTGCTTTTTTTATATGTACTTAGTAATAATACTGATAATGTAGGAATTATGATTTATTCTAATGCACATTTATACCAAATATCACATATTATCTGAAACGATATATAATATATATAAGCCTAGATGAATATATATTTACATGCAAATTATATATATATATATATATATATATATATATATATATATATATATATATATATATATATATATATATAATATATATATAATATATATATATATATATATATATATATATATATATATATATATATATATATATATACATTGTTATGATTCGTATCTATAATTCACGAGTTCATGTAGCACTTTATAGATCATAACAATATTCTTAGAAGTTAGTGCTAGTTTACTAGGTTCATTTTAAAGTTTATAATTTAAAAGGGAAAATAGATAAAATCACTTTTAACCACTTTTAACCACTTTTAATTACAATATATATATTCTACACTTATGTACAGAAATATAAAGAAATAATGATAGATAAATTCATAACTTTCTCTTAAATGAATCCACTGGTGTTTCGAAACAAAATGAACAATAATATCTTACCGAATACAAATAAACACTTTTAAATCCAAGTAATAAATCCAAGAACCGTTAATTACCAATCCAGGAAGCACCCTGGACAAAGCAAACTTTATTGTCGAAGTAAACAATATTTGGTCATCTAAGGACCATGAAACAAACAAACAATACTTAAATCACAACTAATTAGTCACACCATCTAGTGACTGAAAACAACCATACATTTTTTAAGGATACTCACTCCATCTAGTGACTGATAAGAAAACTAAATAAAAAAATATTTAATAAATATACAACGGGAATCATAACATATCCCCCCACAAAAAGTCGTCATCACCATCAAGATGACTGAAAAGACTATTTTAATATTCTCTATCATGTAGGATTCCGTGATAACATGTCTGCACATACATTGTCTTTTCCTTTTATATGGTGTATTTGAAGATCATATTCTTGTAGCATCAGCCACCATCTCATGAGTCGATGATTTTTCGTTCTCATTCTCTGTAAAAACGTTAGAGGCTGATGGTCCGTGTAGACATTGATAGTAAATGGAGAACAATGGAGATAAGCTGCAAACTTCTCCAATGCAACCAATAACCCAAATGCTTCTTTTTCAACCGTTGCATAGGGTCGTTGGTGAGGTTTGAGCTTCTGAGAAGCATACATTACTGGATGCAAGATTCCATCTGTCCCTTCCTGTAGCAGTACAGCTCCCGTTCCCAAGTCGCTGGCATCAACCTCAATTGAAAAGGGTTTCTTAAAATTTGGTGCCTGCAAAACTGGACAAGATGCCAGGATGCGTTTTGAGTATTCAAAGGCAGCCTTGCAATCGTCAGTCCAATTAAATTTCTTTTTACTGCTTGTAAGAGAAGTGAGAGGAGCGACCACATCTGAGAAATTTTCGCAAAAACGTCGATAGTATCCAATCATTCCCAGGAATCGTTGAACTTCTCTTCTAGAGGTGGGAGGCTGTATGGCAATGATATCCTTCACCTTGGCATCTACTGGTGCCACTTCATTGCTTCCCACAACGTATCCAAAGTACTGTATCTTGGCATGTCCAAAGTCACTTTTCTTCAGGTTTATTGTCAAACCTGCCTTCCTCAGACGCAGAAATACTTCTTTCAAGCCCCTCATGTGGTCCGACCAAGACTCTGTGAAAATAATAACATCATCTAAGTAAACTGCAACTCCTGGAAGTCCTTCTAGAAGATCATTCATTGCCCTCTGGAATACTGGTCCTGCATTTTTTAAGCCAAAAGGTAAAACCTTATATTGGAACAATCCATCGGGTGTAACAAATGCAGTAATGGGTTTTGAAGATGGTGATAAAGGAATTTGGTAGTATCCTTTTAGAAGGTCTATACGTGTAACAACTTTAGAAGAACTTACTTGATCAATCAAATCATCCACTCTAGGCAGTGGGTATGCATTTGTGACAGTGAGTTTATTAACCTGTCTATAATCGGTGCAGAGTCGAAACGATCCATCGGGTTTTCGTACTAATAAACACGGTGAAGACCAAGGACTGTCACAGCTTTCGGCAAAGTCGTTATCCAGTAGAAACCGAGTTTTTTCTCAATATAGCTCTCTTGTATGGGGATACTCGATAAGGTGCTTGCTTGCATGGATTTGTTCCCTCCTTCAAAATGATAGTATATTCCAAAAGATTAGTTTGTGTTGGTACATCTCCACACAGATCTCTGAAAGACTTCAGCAAACGTTCCACATCCATAGCCTGGCGAGAACCTAAATGCATTAATTTTGCGGAGATATTGATTAAAATTTCAGAATTGGAGAGGTGAGAATCATTACCTATTTGAAAATCATTCTCTGGAACAATAACCGAATCATTCTTAACGTTTACAGCTGCAAGCACTGTCGACTTCACTTTAGTCCTCTCTGACACAAAAGGCTTAAGTCTATTCACATGAATAAGATGCCTATCTTTCCTCTTACCAGTAGTTTCAATTTCATATACATTATTGCCCCGTCTCTCTACTACAGTATAGGGTCCTTCAAAACGACATTCTAAAGACTTCTTAGTGGGATTAAGCATTAAAATTTGATCACCTGGTTTAAATTCTCTTATTACAGTTTTAACATCAAACCTTTTCTTCATACTATTTTGGGCTTTAAACAGATTCTGATGTGCAAATACTCGAGCCTCATCTAATTGCTTTTTAAGAGTAACAGCATATTGATGTAAGTCTTTACCTGATTCATGATTTTCCAGCCAGACATCATATAAAACCTTTAAGGGTCCTCTAATACTCCTACCATAAAGTAGTTCAGAAGGCGAATATCCCAAACTGACTTGCTGAGTATTTCTTATGGCGAACAACACAAACGGTAGTCCCTCATCCCACTCCTTCTGATGTTCATGGCAGTATTTAGTCAGAGCCTCCTTAAGCGTCTGGTGAAATCGCTCTAGCGCCCCCTGGCTTTGCGGATGATAAGCTGTAGATATTGAATGGTGAACACCCATAGCCAACATAACATCCTGAAAAAGCTTTGATGTAAAATTGGTACCACGGTCGGTTTGAACAACTTTAGGTATGTCATATTGAGTAAAAACCTTGATAAGGTGTGGAATAAGATTCTTAGTAGTTATATTCCGTAGAGGAATAGCATCTGGATATCTAATACTAGAACACATTATAGTCAACATGTATTGGTGCTGTCTTTTTGTTTTTGGTAGAGGTCCAACGCAGTCAATAATAACTTTTTCAAAAGGAACATTACAGACTACTTGAGGCACCAAAGGCACTGGTTTAGGTGCTTGGTTTGGCTTACCTACTTTTTGACAGGTTACGCAACAATTGCAGAATACCTTCACATCACGAAAAAGGCTAGGCCAATAAAAATATTGCAATATACTGTATGCTGTCTTCTTGATCCCAAGATGAGTAGTAGAGACTTCATGGGCCACCTTCATCACATGATTTTTCAGAGATGCTGGAACCACCAACTGTTGTTTAACTTCCCAAGAGGCAGTTGCTGCTGCAGTACTTCCTCTATATTTCCTCATTAGCACTCCAGCTTTCAAGTAGTAACATGTAGATTCTGCCATACTCTCCTTCTCTGTCAATGCATTCTTAAACAAAGGCTGTAAAGAGACATCGTTAATTTGTTCATGTTTCAAATCTGTGACATTAATTTTATATACATCATTGCATGATTATGTCAATACATTTCCAACTTTTCCATTACAACCTTTCCTACTCGTAGTATCAAAACTATTCTCCCTAACCACAGTAGGAATATCAGGTTGAACACTTTCATTAAACAAACTATGGAGAGAGTAGTCAAAATCTGTCCCTAAATCTAAACGTACTCCATCTCTCACCTTGTCATCCTCAACTGCAGACCTAGCACCACATTCAACAGCATTGAACTGGTCATCAATACTAGGTACCGATTCGGTCAAAACAATACCACGCAGGCCTCTGCTGCGTTCAACTACACAAGATGGGAACAACTCAGGTTCCACATCCTCCAACTGCTGAACAGGGCTGACTTCCAAAGGATTATCACATACCACTGGGTCCGGCACCACAAGATTACCTGCAACATCATTTCCAACAAGAACATCTACGCCAGGAATCGGAAGAGACTCTACAATACCCACAATGATATTACCCTTGAATATGCCACAATCCAAATGCACTCTAGCCCGAGGCAAAGAAGTCAAACCACCTATGCTCCTAACTATTACTTTATCATTGGTAAGACAGTCCTCTAACCCAGGTACTGCCCCTCTTAAAACTAAACTCTGTGATGAACCGGTGTCCCGCATTAGCTTTACAACAACACCCTCACTATGTTCATCACCAGTAACCAAAACTCCGTCAAAGCAGAATGGTTTGAAACCATCAACACCACCAGCTGACTCAGCATTTATATCGCAACAAGAGAAATTAGATTTCTCTGCTTTACTCTTTCTTTCATTCTTCCTAGAATGTTTGGGACATCTAGCTTTCACATGACCGACCTCACCACACGAATAACAAGTTACACTTGAACTAGCACCAGAGCCAAGAGATTTAACAGAAAATCTATAAGGACTTGTTGGTGGTGAGTTTTGAGGTGACTTACTTTGTGTCTTCCTGGATTGGTTACCTGAATAGCGAGGTCTTAACCTAAAATTTTCAGCAAGTACAGTTGCTCTTTGAAGAGTAGTTACTTCTTTCTCAAATAAATACCTCTGCGTATCAATGGGTATACCTCTTATAAATTGTTCTACTAATATTAGTTCTCTATATTCATCCATGCTCGAAACACCAGCAGACTTTAACCACTTATCATGCATACGCACAATATTATGGGAATATTCAACATACGACTGGTTGTCAAATTTACGATATTTACGGAACTTTAAGCGGTAATATTCCGGGGTGAGTTCGTACACACGCAAGATAGATTCTTTAATAAAATCATAATCTTTACCTTCTTCTAATGTTAAAGCAAGAAAGGCAGACCGACCTTTACCCTTTAAAGCAGGTTGAATAAGAATTGGCCATATTACCTTAGGTAACTCTAAACTATCTGCCAACTTCTCAAATAAAGCAAAAAATTCATCAGGCGAGTTTTCGTCAAAGGAAGGAATCATCTTTGAATACTTAATTACATTAGTGTTACTATCTTCTAACCGAGCTACACCACCAGTTTCGCGTTCAATTTTAAGTTGTTCTAACTTAAACTTATATTCACGCTCTTCACGTTCTAACCGCTCTTTCCGGTCTTGTTCTTCACGTTCTGACCTCTCTATTCTATCTTTCTCTCTTTCTCTCTCAGCATATTGCAACTCTAACCTCTTTACCTCTAACACTGAACTTATTTCATCACAAAGATCAAACGCTTCTTCAGTTAATATATCATTATCAACCAATTTACTTATAACAAGATGCTTGACTTGTGATTTACGCCACGTTTTCTTGACATCACGAACAAATTCATATTCACGCGCAATAGATAACCAGTCCTCTTTACGTATCGTATGCGAACGCAAATAGCCAATAGAGGGTTGACTAACAAATGCACTCAAATCAAAAGGCTCCATAACTACAATAATTTTTACTATTCAAAACTAAATTTAAATATTAAACTTTACACTTCACTTAAAGTTTTTTGGTCGCAAAAAATCAATCATACAGAGCAGCCATCAATAGTCAACTAAAATGAGAACACGTTTCACAAAACTTCGCTCGATTAATATATTAAAAAATACGCATATGTTCGATAATAAGAGGCAATTGTGAAAATTTCTGTACATACACGACGTGTAAAATATCCTGGCCAGGTCACCATTTGTTATGATTCGTATCTATAATTCACGAGTTCATGTAGCACTTTATAGATCATAACAATATTCTTAGAAGTTAGTGCTAGTTTACTAGGTTCAGTTTAAAGTTTATAATTTAAAAGGGAAAATAGATAAAATCACTTTTAACCACTTTTAACCACTTTTAATTACAATATATATATTCTACACTTATGTACAGAAATATAAAGAAATAATGATAGATAAATTCATAACTTTCTCTTAAATGAATCCACTGGTGTTTCGAAACAAAATGAACAATAATATCTTACCGAATACAAATAAACACTTTTAAATCCAAGTAATAAATCCAAGAACCGTTAATTACCAATCCAGGAAGCACCCTGGACAAAGCAAACTTTATTGTCGAAGTAAACAATATTTGGTCATCCAAGGACCATGAAACAAACAAACAATACTTAAATCACAACTAATTAGTCACACCATCTAGTGACTGAAAACAACCATACATTTTTTAAGGATACTCACTCCATCTAGTGACTGATAAGAAAACTAAATAAAAAAATATTTAATAAATATACAACGGGAATCATAATAACATATATATGTATATATATATATATATATATATATATATATATATATATATATATATATATATATAAACATATGTATATATAAATATATAAATATATATAAACATATATATATATATAAATATGTATATATATATATATATATATATATATATATATATATATATATATATATATATATATATATATATATGGATATGTAAATATTTACGTTTGCCTATTATGTAAGATAAATGAAGAGAAAGAGAGAAAAAGTAATGAAAATGAAATAGACCTGGTCGTGAACCTCAAATTCTAGCCAAAACCCGAAATATATATATATATATATATATATATATATATATATATATATATATATATATATATATATATATATATATATATATATATATGGATATGTAAATATTTACGTTTGCCTATTATGTAAGATAAATGAAGAGAAAGAGAGAAAAAGTAATGATAATGAAATAGATCTGGTCGTGAACCTCAAATTCTAGCCAAAACCCGAAATATATATATATATATATATATATATATATATATATATATATATATATATATATATATATATATATATTAACATATTTACTACCAATTATAAGAAACAAACTTTTTAGAAATCATAAATCTCTCCAAAATCCGATTCTAAATTAAAATTTATCACATGGAAAAAAGTATATATATATATATATATATATATATATATATATATATATATATATATATATATATATAAAATAACGGTCAAAAAAGTTTTCGTAAGATGAATGTTCGAAATTTATATGAATATATACATAAAATTTCGTGATATATCAAAATAATTCATCATTATGAGTTGGTTTTCGTCTGAGCATAACCTGAAAGTTTTTTCTTATTGTTATTTATAGTTTTACAAGTTACTGATAAATCTGTAAAAGTACAATAATCAATGTTTTACAAAGTGCCGTAAGGATGAATAAAGTTGCATTTCTAAAAATTTTTAAATACTTAAAATTTTTATTTTTATGTCACCAGACAGTTGTTTGGAAATGGAAAACAGTAAAAATATATGAACCAGTAATTACTTTCAGGATGTCCTTTATTCTGAGGTAGATTGATCGGAATAGAAATACATGATAAATATATCTTAGTATCCTTTAAATAGATAAGCGAACAAAAGCAAGGAAAATGAAAGTCTGTAATATAAATATAGATTAACCAGTAATTAGTTCCAGGATGTCTCTTATTTTAAGGCAGATTGATTGGAATAGATATGTGTGATAAATGTATCTTAGTATCCTTTGAATATGTATGCGAACAAAAGCAAAAAAATTGAAAAACTGTAATATGGTTCTCCTATTACTCTGTTTATTTTTTTCTCTTCCGTAGATACTTATCTCACCCACTAATAATTTTCCTGAATCCCTTATCTCTCATCTTTCATAGATATATGCCCTAGCAGTACCAGCCAAACTCGGCTGAATCCCTTGTCAGGTTGGTAGGAGCCAAGAGAGGAAAGGTCCCCTTTTTTTCCTTTGTCTGATGTCGGTCGTTATTTTCATTGTTTTCGTTCGTCACAGCCAAAATAATCAGCTGGTCAACTGAAGAGTGAAACACATGCTCTCTCTCTCTCTCTCTCTCTCTCTCTCTCTCTCTCTCTCTCTCTCTCTCTCTCTCTCTCTCTCTCTCTCTCTCTCTCTCTCTCTCCTACCCGAACATCTACATTACACAAAAAACAAAATGCAGCCAAATATGTAGTACAGTACATTTTGCTATAATTATTTAGTAAAGCAAACAATAAAATACCTTACTGTAAGTATTACACTATGGCATCAAAATAGACAGGATTGATGCTATCCATTCCTGATATCTTAGTGATTGACACCGAAGTATTAGTTTATAATTGGGGGAAGTGCCTTGGTGAATAGATAGATGCCTCTCTTTAAGTAACAACCTATTGTCTGAGGTTCTGGATTCAAAGAACCAAGATATCTAGCTTGACTTCATTATAAATGTAATGTATTAAAACTTCTTGTGTCAGACTTTTATACACAATATAGTCATTTTCTTTTAGCAAGGCAGATTTGCACCGACTCGCAACGGTGCCCTTTTAGATCGGAAAAGTTTCCTGATCGCTGATTGGTTAGAATTATCGTGTCCAACCAATCAGCGATCAGTGGTAACGTGTTTGCTTCGCATTCGCGTGGCAAGAGATCGATCCCCGCCCAGGGCCGTGAGTTTAAGCTGTTTACTGGGGAGGCTACTGCTGCGGTAGGGCACAACATTGGGGAGTTGGGCTTGCCCGGCTGACGTTCTGGTGAGCATCTATTCTGATGGAACTTGAACTGAAACCAGACATCTTTAACCTTTAACCTTTAAAAGGGCACCGCTACGAGTCGGTGCAAATATGCCTCGGTAAAGGAAATGGTCTATAGATAGTGCGAGGTTATCGCTTACCTTAAATTAACAAACTATTTTATTTTCATCTCTGCCAACGAAATTGAAAGGTTATTTTTTACCCCCTGTTTGTGTGTTTGTTTGTGAATAGCGTCCTGGCCACAATTTTAATAGTAGAGTAATGAAACTTGCAGGGAATAACTGTTTTGTAAAAAGCTGGGAAAGATTAAATTTTGGAAGGCAAGGTCAAAGGTCGAGGTCACGGTCAAGCAAAATTTTCAATTCACGTAATCATCCATAAGTTTGGACATGGTTGTCACAGAGACTCCAAACTTGGTTTATATGTGAGAATATGAAAATCCATGCCAATTAATACATGTTAAGGTCAAAGGTCAAGGTCAAGGCCGCGCAAAAGGCCGAAAAATAAGCTGCTGCGGCGGAGGTGTGCGCTCATCTGAGTGCCCCTCTAGGTTAGCTTGTCTGTTATATCAAACTTGTAGAGGTGTCCATTACTTTTTGCAGTTCATACTGTTTTCCATGAATATTCTAGATATCAGGAGGTCTACTCATAAATATAGTGGTAAATTACTCTTATTTAGGCCTATGTTACTGTTAATATGTCTTGAGATTAGTTGACGGTACTTTATAATACGGACCGGGAAAAGCTTTACAGCTGGGAAAACTGTATGTAATGGCGAAACAAAAATTCTAGCTGTATTTTACTTCTACAATTTCTTTCTTAGTCGGTTTTCTTACCTAAGATGCATCTTATTGAAATGTAAGGTTTCTGATATTTTATATTTATAGGTAAGAATGTATTACCACTGAAATATATTTCTTATTGAAGCAAAATCATCATCTCCCACGCTTATTGATGCAAAGGGCCTCGGTTAGATTACGCCAGTTGTTTCTATCTTGAGCTTTTTAATTCAATACTTTTCCATTCTTCATCTCCTACTTCACGTTTCATTTTCCACAGCCATGTAGGCCTGGGTCTTCCAATTCTTCTAGTGCCTTGGGGAGCCCAGTTGAAAGTTTGACGATGCAAAATCCTGAAAGAATTCTTACGTGACCTTTCACCAAGAGAAAAAAAGGTTTTCTGTTAGAAAATTACGCGATACGTTTTCTTCGAGTTATGAGGTATAACTAAAAACTTTGCTAACATCAGGTTAAACAGCAAATTCGCCGTTTTCCAACAAACATTTCTTTACGATAATTCTCCGACGTTATCTGTTTTTATCATTTAAAAGTATCATAGCCTAAATTTCACCTATCATTGATATAATTCCTTAATGCTAATCTACCAATACATGAAATAAACTTAATGAATTATATCCCTATTTCACTGTTGCTTAAAAATAATTTTTTTTTAATATATGGGGCTATGAACACACACACACACACACACACACACACACACACACACACACACACACACCACACATATATATATATATATATATATATATATATATATATATATATATATATATATATATATATATATATATATATAGCCTATACATACATACCCAGACACACACACACACACACACACATATATATATATATATATATATATATATATATATATATATATATATATATATATATATATATATATATATATATACTGTATATAGACATGCACATATAAATACATGAAATAAGCTATTATCCCAAACAGATGGCATGCTTGCATGAATAGATAAAAAATCAAAGAGCACCCATACGCCAAAGGTAAAATTGCTCAACGTTAATGAGACCAGATGTTGAATTCTTTTGCTAAACCAGTTGTATTATACACCATAAAAAGTTTATAACAACAACAAACTAACATAAATTTAAAAGTCCTCTGCTCTTTACAATATAATACCATTAATAACTTTGTCTCTGAAAGGCCTTATATTTTCGGTGGGGGCCAATTTGCATAATTAATAGAGTTTCGTATGTTACAATGAATTTAACTTGAGCATAATGTATACCAAATTTTTAAAGGAGCTAAAAAGGCCTCTCTAATTAACGAGTTTTTCGCTTATGGGTAATTGTGATCTGTTTGTTAGTTATGGATATTTCTCGGTTTGCAATAGATAATCGTCTTATTAATTG
>NC_090742.1:11142212-11145221 GCF_036898095.1 Palaemon carinicauda
AGAGAGAGAGGAGAGAGAGAGAGAGAGAGAGAGAGTTGTTTTACATACGTAAATGTAAATTTTAAACAAAAAAAATAGCCCCATTTCATATAAAATAGATTACAAATATTTTACTTTATCATATTACAGTAGTCTGTAAAATACTGTAAAGTTCAGTACAGTATGTTTGTTGTTATAGTCGTGGCGATGAAATTCTCATGAAACAAAAACACGCCATTTGATTACAACAGCTGATTCATTCTCTCTCTCTCTCTCTCTCTCTCTCTCTCTCCTCTCTCTCTCTCTCTCTCTCTCTCTCTCTCTCTTCGTGTTATACAATACTTACATTTAGATGAAGAAACTAATATTAGGTTTTCTTAGTGTCAATTAAATACGAAACAAAAAAAATTAGGCCGAGTCTACATCCATTTCAATCATAGCTAAAAATACGGCATCCGATTTCATCAGCAAACCACTATTTTTTGGGAAATATCATTTTATTCTAGAAAATTGCCACTCTTTAAATAGTTAATTGCACATTAAGAAAGCGTGTTCTTTTGTTTTTAAATTTCGGGGTGTGTGTTTTAAAAATCAAGTTATTGTTGACTTCTTTTTGTTTTACTTTTGGCTGTGATTAGATCAGCTGTCATCTAGCTGCCGCTCTTGAGTGTGTACGAATACACTAACAAAGTATAGTTTATACCATTTCTTAACTTATTCAAACCGTCTACAGTATACAGTTGATATTACATAAGCACCAATGTGTTATAACCTATCAAATTTTTTTGTTTATTACATTTAAAAACCCCCCCCCCCTCTCTCCTCTCTCTCTCTCCTCTCTCTCTCTCTCTCTCTCTCTCTCTCTCTCTCCTCTCTCTCTCTCTCTCTCTCTTTCTCTAACTATCTCTCTCTCTCTCCTTACCTCTCTCTCTACCTCTCTACCTCTCTCTCTCTCTCTCTGTGGGCTACTTTTCACTACTTCTCATATCCTTACCTCTATCATCTCTAACAAATGATATCTTTGTTGCTCCTCAAAGTTTCATTTATATTGAAAATCAATCATGATTCAATTTTCCTTACTTTCTCCAATCTTGCACCATCGGTCACATTCGCGGTATTTTTTATATTTCCGGAAAATCCGCAATATATGTATATACATGAGTTATGAAAAAAATCCGCGAAGTGGTGAATCCGCGATGGTCGAACCGCGAAGTAGCGAGGGTTCACTGTATATATCGTGTATATATTCATACATATGTCTTATAATATATATATTATTCTTCATTTCTTCCTTTTTTGGGGTTTTGGGTCTTTTATTTACATCGTACTTCGAGGTTACAGATGGTTGTGGAATTTGAAATTGTTATTCTTATTAATTAGACATTTCTTGAATCATGACGAGTATCTTGTATATTAAAACTATGATAATATAAGCAGTGTCATCAACTTGCACAGAATGTAGCGGAATTTTGTTGCATATAAATATCCTGTAGAAAAGTTCCTACTCTCCAAATTTAGAATGTCTTTGGCAAAAACGTTCCTACTCTCCAAATTTACAGTCTCTCTCTCTCTCTCTCTCTCCCTCCCTCCTACTCTCCAAATTTAGAGTCTCTCTCTCTCTCTCTCTCTCTCTCTCTCTCTCTCTCTCTCTCTCTCTCTCTCTCTTTGTGAAGCATTCATCATAACGAAACAACAAAGCTGACTAATCTGCATTCTGAAAGAGAAATGCTTTTAGCAAGGGGAAGTATTGTGAACAGGAGGGAAGGATGAGCGTTAGCCTTGGGGTAAAGTGATGGTGGACGTGAGCAGCATAAATTGACAGAAGCCATTTGAAGGAAAACGAGGAACGAAGGAAATGATACAAATGCATACACCGAGAAAAGGGAATAATGATGGGGTTGACACGGAGATTACTCTCTCATGTCTGATCGGCAAAGTTCTTTTATGTGTGTAATATGTAGCATCTCAAAGGGTCATTACTCCGCCGTGGCTCGCTTTGCTTGTAAATAAACATGATATCATTGCTCCTCTAACCTGTTTTTACTATATCAAAGCTAAATTTTAATCATCGTTGGAGTGTAGCCTATCTCTCTCTCTCTCTCTCTCCTCTCTCTCTCTCATGTCTGATTGGGTAAGTTTCTTATTATGTGTGTAATATGTAGCATCTCAAGGGGACATTACTCCGCAGTGGCTCGCTTCGCTTGTAAATAAACATATCATTGCTCCTCTATCCTGTTTTTACTATATCAAAGCTAAATTTTAATCATCGTTGGAGTGTAGCCTATCTCTCTCTCTCTCTCTCTCTCTCTCTCTCTCTCTCTCTCTCTCTCTCTCTCTCTCATGTCTGATTGGGTAAGTTCTTATTATGTGTGTAATATGTAACATCTCAAAGGGTCATTACTCCGCCGTGGCTCGCTTCGTTTGTAAATAAACATGATATCATTGCTCCTCTATCCTGTTTTACTGTATCAAAGCTAAATTTTAATCATCGTTGGAGTGTAGCCTATCTCTCTCTCTCTCTCCTCTCTCTCTCTCTCTCTCTCTCTCTCTCTCTATCTCTCTCTCTCTCATGTCTGATTGGGTAAGTTCTTATTATGTGTGTAATATGTAGCATCTCAAAGGGTCATTACTCCTCCGTGGCTCGCTTCGCTTGTAAATAAACATGATATCATTGCTCCTCTATCCTGTTTTACTATATCAAAGCTAAATTTTAATCATCGTTGGAGTGTAGCCTATCGTCTCTCTCTCTCTCTCTCTCTCTCTCCTCTCTCTCTCTCTCTCTCTCTCTCCTCTCGTCTTATTGGGTAAGTTCTTATTATGTGTGTAATATGTAGCATCTCAAGGGGTCATTACTCCGCAGTGGCTCGCTCGCTTGTAAATAAACATGATATCATTGCTCCTCTATCCTGTTTTACTATATCAAAGCTAAATTTAATCATCGTTGGAGTGTAGCCTATCTCTCTCTCTCTCTCTCTCTCTCTCTCTCTCTCTCTCTCTTGTCTGATTGGGTAAGTTCTTATTAGTGTGTGT
>NC_090742.1:11145721-11150721 GCF_036898095.1 Palaemon carinicauda
AAATGTCTAAAAATACAAGAGCTGTAAATATTATTTTAGCAACATCTTGAAGCAAGAACCCTAAAAATATAAGAAATGTATAAAAATGCCAAAATTATTATTCTAATCCCTTTGCCAGATAATCAATTTGGCTTATTTCCTAACTACCAAAGAAGAATATTGTAATTTGGCACATCCCTTACAGTCAATTTAGAGGGGAAATATGTTACTCTTAGACTGGAGCAACATATTTGAAAGCCGCTCATGAATAGCAGAGGAGAGGGACTGGTTATTGGAGGCCATGTAATGTCTTTAGAGATCCAACATATATAAATTAGATCAGTGCCTAAGCCAGAACCAGGGAGTGATTGATGATAACCTTATTCTTAGCTCATAAGGACAGTAAGGTTAACATGAAAAAAATTTAAACATGTTTCTGTACGTAAATGGTCGAAAAGGAGGCGCAAAATTTTACCCACCATTCCACCTGAAAACCAATTTGACCTATTTTGATAACTGCCAGGAAGTGCCATAAAAGATTGACAGGGAGTGCCGAAAAGAGACAACGCACTAACAGGACTATGTATCTTTTTTCCTTCTGAGCACTCGCTTGAATACAGCCTCACTTCCGTTTCATTTGCCAGAGTAGTATTTTTCCGGAATACTTTTTTTTTTCATCACTTTTGTAACGTGAACTTGAGTAAACACTGCATGAAGAGACTGGATGAGACTTTACTTGTTAGTATTGTTTACTGGCTAGTTTTTACTATTGTTATTTTTTATAGTCAAAGCAGTTCATAACAGCAAGCACGCCTATCTATCTATCTATCTATCTATCTTTCCGTTTTCTATCTATTTATATATATACATATGCATATATATACATATATATACACATATAAATATATATTATATATACATACATACATACATATATATATATATATATATATATATATATATATATATACGTACATATATATATATATATATACATATATATATATATATATATATATATATATATATATATATATATATATACTACAACAACACCAACAACAACTTTTAGCAAATCATCGGTAGAAACTATGAATAAACTTAGGTAAATCCTTTCATTGAATCTACGAATAAGCATTGGTGTAAATCATTGAATAGAATCTATGAATAATCTATGAATAATCTTTGGTAAATTATTTGCTAGAATCTATGAATAACATTTGGCAAATCATTGGATGGAGCTTTAGAATAACCTTTCGTAACTCATTTATCAAAATCTATGAATAGCCTTTGGTAAATTATATGATTGAAATTGAGTAACCTTTGATAAATTATTTACTGTAATCAAGGAATAACCTTTGTTAAATCATTTCATTGAATCTATGGATAACCTTTGGCGATATCAGGCTAATAAATAAATTACCAATCGGATAAATAAATATCTATTCGAACAAGTAAATTTCCAATCGAGCAAATAAATAACATATCGAACAAATAAATTTCCAATGAAACAAATAAATAACAAATTGAACAAATAAATTCCCAATCAAACAAATAAATAACAGATTGAACAAATAAATTTCCAAGCGAACAAATAAATTACCAATCGAACAAATAAATTTCCAAGCGAACAAATAAATTGCCAATCGAACAAATAAATAACAGATTGAACAAATAAATTTCCAAGCGAACAAATAAATTACCAATCGAACAAATAAATTTCCAAGCTAACAAATATATTGCCAATCGGACAAATAAATAACAGATTGAACAAATAAATTTCCAAGCGAACAAATAAATTACCAATCGAACAAATAAATTTCCAAGCGAATAAATAAATTGCCAATCGAACAAATAAATTGCCAATCAAATGAGTAAATAATTAATCAAACAAATTAATTACAAATCTAACAAATACATCACCAATTGAACAAATAGATCTCCAATCGAACAAATGAATCACCAATCGAACAAAGAAACAGAAATTAGCAAACTTACCAAAAATATAACCTCCTTACGTAGTATGTATGAAACATACTCTGATAAAAAGTAACTACTTTTGAAACAACTAGAAAAATGGGGGTTGTTTGAAATTAAGATACTATTTTAAAACATTGATTTTATTGTTTTATGGTTAACAAATTAGTCACAAAACCGGAAATGAAAAATAAATGGTGATATCAAATGAAAAAAAAAGGCTTACTTTTTTATTTGTAATATCAATCCTTTTCATCCTAGTTAGCTTTCTTTTCATATAAAATGGAAAACAGATTTCTTTACCTACTTCATAACCATCAAAGACCTGAATTACTTCATGTTTGCCAAAAAACCAAACCTAAAAAGAAACTCGCATTATAAAAACAAAAAAGAAACACTCAAGAAAATGAAAAATGTTTGAATCAATGGAAATTTGGATTCCGTTCCCCGTGCAGAAAGGCATATATCATTACCCATCAGGGACTACGGCTTATCAAGAAGGTTCAATATTTGTGAAATCAATGAGTAATTAGGAGGAGGTTCAATCTATCCAGTTGGTAAGAACAAACAGAAGATTTCTCTAGCGATTTTGGAGAGAGAGAGAGAGAGAGAGAGAGAGAGAGAGAGAGAGAGAGAGAGATTTGCCAGATAGAAAGTTAAATTGTATATAAACCGAAGTTCATTGTTTCTTATTTTTTATATACATAAAATTCCTTGTGAGAATGATGTCCTTTCGATTATCAAACCTTAAATTCATTTCTTTTATAAAACGAAATTTCGTATCATTGTTGTGTTTCCATCTTGGGACTTGGCGTTGAGATTATTAAAATCTAGTTTGTTAAAACAGAACAGAGGAGCAATGAGATAATGTTTATTTACGACCGAAACGAGTCACGGTGGAACAAACTATTTCAGGGATATGTTATAAATTTCACAGATAATTAGCATTAGATGATCAGAATCTAGTTTTGATAATGTAAAACGGAATAGTGGAGCAATAAGATAATAGTTATCTACGAGCGTAGCGAGCAACGGCAGAACAAATACTAGTTGAGGGATATGATATAAATTACACAGATAATTAGCATTGAAATAATTAAAATCTAGATTTGATAATGTAAAACAGAATAGAGGAGTAATGAGATAATGTTTATTCACTAGCATAGCAAACCACAGTAGAACAGAGACTATTTGAAGGAATTTGATATAAATTAAACAGAAAATTAGCATTGAGATGATTATAATCTAGTTTTGATAATGTAAAACAAAATAGAGAAGCAATGAGATCATTTTGATTTACGAGCGAAGCGAGATACGGCAGAGCAGACTATTTGAGTAATGTGATATAAATTACACATATAATTAGAACTGGGCTAACTAGTAACTGGTAGGGAGGGGAAGTCTTTGCTATAGAGAGAGAGAGAGAGAGAGAGAGAGAGAGAGAGAGAGAGAGAGAGAGAGAGAGAGAGAGAGAGATAGGCTGCACTCCAACGGTGATTAAAATTTAGCTTTGATATAGTAAAACAGGATAGAGGAGCAATGATATCATGTTTATTTACAAGCGAAGCGTGCCACGGCGGAATAATGACCATTTGAGATGCTACAAATTACACGCATAACAAGAACTTAGCCAATCAGACATGAGAGAGAGAGAGAGAGAGAGAGAGAGAGAGAGAGAGAGAGAGAGGCTGCACTCCCACGATGATTAAAATTTAGTTTTGATATTGTAAAACAGAATAGAGGAGCAATGATATAATGTTCATTTACAAGGGAAGCGAGCCACGGCGGAGTAATGACCATTTGAGATGCTACATATTACACAGATAATAAGAACTTAGCCAATCAGTCATGAGAGAGAGAGAGAGAGAGAGAGAGAGAGAGAGAGAGAGAGAGAGAGAGAGAGAGAGAGAGTAATCTCACCGTGTCAACCCCATCATCATTCCCTTTTCTCGGTGTATGCAATTGTATCATTTCCTTCGTTCCTCGTTTTCCTTCAAATGGCTTCTATCACTGTATGCTGCTCACGTCCACCAACACTTTACCCCCAAGGCTAACGCTCATCCTTCCCTCCTGTTCACAATACTTCCCTTGCTAAAAGCATTTCTCTTTCAAAATGCAGATTAGTCACCTTTGTTGTTTCGTTATGATGAATGCCGAGAGAGAGAGAGAGAGAGAGAGAGAGAGAGAGAGAGAGAGAGAGAGAGAGAGAGACTCTAAATTTGGAGAGTAGTAACGTTTTTACCAAAGACACTCTAAATTTGGAGAGTAGGAACTTTTCTTCAGGATATTTATAAGCAACGAAATTCCGTTACATTCTGTGCAAGTTCATGACACTGCTTATATTATCACAGTTTTAATACATAGCGGTAACACATTAGGATTCAAGGTATGCCTAGTTAATAAGAACAACAATTTCAAATTTTCAAATTCCACAACCAGCTGTAACATTGAAGTACCATGTAAATAAAAGACCTGAACCCCCAAAACAGGAAGATTTGATGAATAATATATATATTATACAAAGACATATGTATGAATATATACACGAAATATATATATATATATATATATATATATATATATATATATATATACACTGACGAATCAAGAAAGTTTGAGAGTGTAGACTGGCAGTAGAAGGACATGTCTGAGGCCTTTGTACTGCAGTGGAATTGTAACGGCTGATGATGATGATGACGATGATGCTGAGGATGATATATACACACACTCACACATATATATCCTATATATGTAACAGTAAGTATATATGTTTATATATATGTGTATATATACAAAAATACATATATTTGTATATATGTAATATATATACATAAATATATATATATATATATATATATATATATATATATATATATATATATATATATATATATATATACAAATCTCTCTCTAAATTCTCCTTTACCAGTGAATAAGACTTATCTATTGTCATATATGACGACACAAGAGACGACCTTCCATTATATGTTATATCTTCTTTTACGTTCATTTGAAAACTTAACTCCTCCGTGAATACAACAATA
>NC_090742.1:11153221-11163221 GCF_036898095.1 Palaemon carinicauda
TACTATTACATACCATTTTCCAAGCTGTTTTTAAGAAGGAAAACTTTTCCCGGTCCGTAACTATAATAAAACCAAATTTTCTTATGAAGTACCGTCAACTAATCTCAATACATATTAACAGGGGAATAGGCCTACATAAGACTAATTTATCCCTATATTTATGAGTAGGCCTGCCGATATCTAGAAAATTCGTAGAAAACAGTAGGAACAATAAAAAGTAATGAACACCTTTAGAAGTAAGGATTTTGACATCATAACAGACAAGCTAAACTAGAGGGACACTCGGTAGAACGCAGATCTCCGCCGCGGTAGCTTATTTCTTGACCTTTTGCTTGTCTGTGTCCTTGACCTTTGACCTTCCAAAATCTAATAATTGCCAGCTCTTTACATAACAGTTTAAAATCTCAGCAAGTTTCATAACTTTACGATTAAAATTGCGACTGGAATTCGATTTTTTACTTGACCTTGGACTCGACCTTGACCTTTGACCTTAACATGTATTAATTGTCATGGATTTTCATACTCTCAAATATGAACCAAGTTTGAAGTCTCTGTGACAACGATGTCCAAAATTATGAATAATTACGTGAATTGGAAATTTTGCTTGACCGTGTCCTTGACCTTTTACCTTGACCTTTCAAAATTTAATCTTTCTCAGCTTTTTACATAACAGTTATTCCATGCAAGTTTCATTACTCTACGATTAAAATTGTGGCCAGGAGGCTGTTCACATACAAACAAACAAACAAATAATCACACAAACATGGGGATAAAACATAACCTCCTTTCAACTTCGTTGGCGGAGGTAAGAAAAGAAAATAGTTTGTTAATATGAGGTAAGCGGTAACCTCGCACTAGCTAGCATCTATAAGAGTCTCCCATAAGACGTTTTAATGCATTACATTTATGAAGCCGAGCTATACGATTTGCTTCGTTGAATCCAGAACCTCAGACAATAGGTTGTTACTTAGAGAGAGATGCACCTGTCTATTTACCAAGAAACTTCCCTCAATTGTAAACTAATATTTCGTTGTCAATCACTATAATATCAGAAATGGATAGCATCAATCCTGTCTATTTTGATGCCATGGCGTAATACTTACAGTAAGGTATTTTATTGTTTACTTTACTAAATAATTACAGTAAAATGTCCTGTACTACATCTTTGACTGCATTGTGTATGTTTTGTGTAATGTAGATGTTCGGGCAAGAGAGAGAGAGAGAGAGAGAGAGAGAGAGAGAGAGAGAGAGAGAGAGAGAGAGAGTGTGTGTGTGTTTCACTCTTCAGTTGACCAGCTGATTATGTTGGCTGTGACGGACCAAGACAGTGAAAATAACGACCGACATCAGACAAAGGAACAAAAGGGGACTTTCTTCTCTTCGCTCCTCCCAGCCTGACGAGGGATTCAGCCGAGTTTGGCTGGTATTGCTAGGGCATATATCTATGAAAGATGAGAGATAAGGGATTCAGGAGAATTATTAGTGCGTGAGATAAGTATCTATGGAAGAGGAGAGAATAGAGTTATAGGAGAACTATATTACAGATTTTGAATTTTCTTGCTTTTGTTCGCATACATATTTAAAGGATACTAAGATATATTTATCACGTATTTCTACTCCAATTAATGTCTTAAAATAAGAGATATACTGGAACTAATTACTGGTTAATATATATCTATATCACAGACTTTTATTTTCCTTGCTTTTGTTCGCATATCTATTTAAAGGATATTAAGATATATTTATAACGTATTTCTATTACAATCAATGTACCTCAAAATAAAGGACATCCAGGAACTTAATAGTTTAATATATTTTTACTGTTTTGCATTTATTAATAAATGCCTGGTAACATGATTAAAATGTAGGGAAATCTAAGTATTGAAACCTATATATAATTGCAATTAAAATTGATACATCCTCACAACACTTTGTAAAACATTGATAATCATACTTTTACAGATTTATCAGTAACTTACAAAACTACATCTCACAATAAAGTCACTTTCATGAGACTGCCAAAAAAGTTATGCTCAGACGAAAACCATCGCATTATGATGGCTTATTTTGATATATAATGAAATCTTATGTTTATATTCATATAAATTTGGAACATTCATCTTACGAAAACTTTTTTGACCGTTATTTTATGTATATATTTTTCTCCCATGTGATAAATTTTTATTTTGAATCGTATTCTTAAAGAGATTTATGAATTTCAAGAAGTTTGTCTCTTATAATGGGCCGTAAATCTGTTTATTTTTTTTTTTTGGCTAGAATTTGAGGCTCACAATCAGGTCTTTTTTAGTATTATTATTACTTTTATCTGTCTATCTTCATTTATCTTACATATTATCCAAACAAGAATATATATATATATATATATATATATATATATATATATATATATATATATATATATATATATATATATATATATATATATATATATATATATATATATACATACATACATACATACATACATATATATATATATATATATATATATATATATATGATAAATTTTGCACATTTTTACGTGTTTTTCATATTCAAATAAGCCATTTATATTTTTGATACATTAATGTCTGGATTCTCTTAACGACCTCGGGATCAGAGCCCCAGGCGAAATCACACAAAGACAAGAGCTTGGCTCCGGCCGGGAATCGAACCCTGGTCGGCAAGCTTGTATAGACAGTGACTAAGCCACTTGGCCACGAAGAAAGATAAAAGTCAATGACAATTCTTCTGTACTTATACCTGTCGAATTCAGGTATTTTGTACTTAGAATTGAAATCAACCCATCTTCACCATCGTAGCTAATTGGTAGTTTGTTACTTGGCATTCAATTAATGATAAATTTTGCACATTTTTACGTGTTTTTCATATTCAAATAAGCCATTTATATTTTTGATACATTAATGTCTGGATTCTCTTAACGACCTCGGGATCAGAGCCCCAGGCGAAATCACACAAAGACAAGAGCTTGGCTCCGGCCGGGAATCGAACCCTGGTCGGCAAGCTTGTATAGACAGTGACTAAGCCACTTGGCCACGAAGAAAGATAAAAGTCAATGACAATTCTTCTGTACTTATACCTGTCGAATTCAGGTATTTTGTACTTAGAATTGAAATCAACCCATCTTCACCATCGTAGCTAATTGGTAGTTTGTTACTTGGCATTCAATTAATGATTGGCTTAGTCACTGTCTATACAAGCTTGCCGATCAGGGTTCGATTCCCGGCCGGAGCCAAGCTCTTGTCTTTGTGTGATTTCGCCTGGGGCTCTGATCCCGAGGTCGTTAAGAGAATCCAGACATTAATGTATCAAAAATATAAATGGCTTATTTGAATATGAAAAACACGTAAAAATGTGCAAAATTTATCATTAATTGAATGCCAAGTAACAAACTACCAATTAGCTACGATGGTGAAGATGGGTTGATTTCAATTCTAAGTACAAAATACCTGAATTCGACAGGTATAAGTACAGAAGAATTGTCATTGACTTTTATCTTTCTTCGTGGCCAAGTGGCTTAGTCACTGTCTATACAAGCTTGCCGACCAGGGTTCGATTCCCGGCCGGAGCCAAGCTCTTGTCTTTGTGTGATTTCGCCTGGGGCTCTGATCCCGAGGTTGTTAAGAGAATCCAGACATTAATGTATCAAAAATATAAATGGCTTATTTGAATATGAAAAACACGTAAAAATGTGCAAAATTTATCATTAATTGAATGCCAAGTAACAAACTACCAATTAGCTACGATGGTGAAGATGGGTTGATTTCAATTCTAAGTACAAAATACCTGAATTCGACAGGTATAAGTACAGAAGAATTGTCATTGACTTTTATCTTTCTTCGTGGCCAAGTGGCTTAGTCACTGTCTATACAAGCTTGCCGACCAGGGTTCGATTCCCGGCCGGAGCCAAGCTCTTGTCTTTGTGTGATTTCGCCTGGGGCTCTGATCCCGAGGTCGTTAAGAGAATCCAGACATTAATGTATCAAAAATATAAATGGCTTATTTGAATATATATATATATATATATATATATATATATATATATATATATATATACATATATAATTTGCATGTAAATATATATTTATCTAGGCTTACATATATTATATATCGTTTCAGATAATTAGTGATATAAGGTATAAATGTACATAAGAATAAATAATAGTTACTACATTATCATTATTATTACTATCAAAGTACATACGTAGATGGAAGAGCAGGATGCTATAAGCCAAATAGTTCCAACAGGGAAAATAGCTTGAGTGTACACTCAAGCACACTATTCTATCTGTTACTTTGTTTCCTTACCTTCCTGGGCTATTTTCCCTGTTGGAACTATTTGGCTTATAGCATCCTGCTCTTCCATCTACGTATGTACTTTGATAGTAATAATAATGATAATGTAGTAACTATTATTTATTCTTATGTACATTTATACCTTATATCACAAATTATCTGAAACGATATATAATATATGTAAGCCTAGATAAATATATATTTACATGCAAATTATATATGTATATGTATATATGTATGTATGTATGTATGTATGTATGTATATATATATATATATATATATATATATATATATATATATATATATATATATATTCTTGTTTGGATAATATGTAAGATAAATGAAGATAGACAGATAAAAGTAATAATAATAATAAAAAAGACCTGATTGTGAGCCTCAAATTCTAGCCAAAAACACTAACAATAACCATGACAATGATAATGATAATAATAATAATAATAATAATAATAATAATAATAATAATAATAATAATGATAATATTAATAATAGTAGTAATAATAATAATAATAACAATAATAATAATAATAATAATAATAATAATAATAATAATAACAGACTATCAAAATTTAAATTCGTACCTATTAAAAAGTCTTTCAAATCACTGTTATAAAAGATCTTCTTGCCTTCCACTTTCATCTTTTACAAAAGACTAGAGCCCATCTTCATCTCCTATGCATTTTAAACGATATTCTGCATAACAGCACCTAAAAGACTCTTCACTTGACACTTCAAGGTGGGAAATCGCGGGTTTTAATATATGCATTTTAATGCATAAGAATCCAGCGTAAATTTTCGGAGGCGTGGGGGTCTAAGGGAAACGTATTCTTTATTCATATAGAGATTGCAGAGATGAAAGTAATGGTTTTTCTTTTATTCATTATTTACCGATTGGTTTTATTCATAAAGTTTTTGAAAAGGAAAAAATACTAGATTTCAAAGCGTCCTTATTTTGGCAATGACCAAGAATGATATGTTTACAACTCAACTCAATTTTTACTCTTCCTAATTTTTTATTGAAATATCATTTGTCAAGAATATTTATTTTTCTAAAGAGATGAGATTGAATAGTATCCCTCTCTCTCTCTCTCTCTCTCTCTCTCTCTCTCTCTCTCTCTCTCTCTCTCTCTCTCTCTCTCTCTCTCTCTCTCTCCAGAGCTGGTAATATTTAGATATCTTTCTGTACCAAGATACATTCTTCACAAAGCTTCAGAATTGTTCTCCTAATTGGTAAGTAGATCTTGATATATTGTATAAACATGAGAAAATTCAAATAAATTGTACAGTATAAAAGAATGGTCCAGTGAAACGTTTAAAACTTTTACTCTCCTGTAGAACAGAGAGACACCATCAAAACGTTTAAACATAATTGATTCATAAACAAATTTGAGAAGTGCGAAAATAACCCAAACTTAGATTTCGAAAGACATTTTGAAATCCTTCAACTAAAGACCCCAAAATAATGAACTTATTAATATGCGTCCCCGCCGTCTCGTGTTTCATTATTAGGGTGATGGCTGAAGGAGAAAGGGAGAGGCAGAGAAAACACTTTTGTGTCCTGAAGGAGTAAAATTCTTTAGAGCTGTAGGATTAGTCAGAATTTAATTAAGGATGAATCCCACAGAGAATCCACTCGGATATATCCCACGACTGACGGTTTTTCAAATTAATAATAAAAAGACAATGTCATTTCTGACCTTTTTCTTACCTTACTAACCTTTATTTTACATCTAGGGTTTGGATAGAAAAATTTTAAACCTTTTTTTAGTGATATTTAGTAAGTATTCAAAAAAAAAAGAATCACTTTATCTAATATCCAGAAAAGAAAGAATAGCTAATTCTCATCAGTAGAGAATCAATATTTTCTTTTTAGGAAACATTTTACAAATTAAATTAATTTTAATTGAATATTCATAATAATGAAGAGAATGTCATTTCGGACTTCTTTTACTTTTATTTTTACATCTAGGGTTTAAAATGAAAATTTTAAACCTTTCTCAGTGATATTTAGTAAGTATTTATACAAGAATCTCTTTATCTCCTATCCAGAAATGGAAGAATACCTAATTCTCGTCCGTCCGCAAAAAAATAATCAATCTAATTAATTAATTTAATTTAGTTTTCAAATTAATAATAAAAAAGAATCTCCTCATCTACTATCAAGAAAGGAAAGAATAGCTAATTCACGTCATAAATAAACAAATGTTTTCTTTTTAGGACACCTTTTACAAATTTAAAGGAATTTCATTTTATGTCACTTGATAATAAATAAATAATAGTGATAAGGATTATTTTCAGAGCCTTACGCTTCTTAGATCTAACTTTTATAGATATGATCCTTGGTAATAAGCTAATATCATCATCATGATTATGAATAATTTCAAGATGTTATTGTTGGACATTTCCAATTATTTTTATTTTCTATAAATTATAATTTATTTATCTGTCTTGTAAAGAAAATTACCCAAACCAAAAAGGAATTAAAAAATGGCAATCCTGTTACTTCATATGGAAAAGTAATTTAATGACAAAGCCTAACATATGTTTCACTGCTTTAAGTCGGATCTCATTATTAGATATCAAGTTTATCAGTAATCATTGATCGGAACGCACATATGGATACCATCCACGTAAGAGAACATGAATTCCCAAGTACACACACACACACACACACACACACACACACACACACATATATATATATATATATATATATATATATATATATATATATATATATATATGTAGCACTGTATGTTCTCCGCCAAGTGTCTTTTATCTTTCACAGCACTAGTTACCAATAACAACCGTTAACGAGACAGCAAATGAGGACGAACGGCCAAATAGATATGCATGAACGGAACTGCCTTCACGGACCTGTTAACCGGAGGAACTACCCATTCACTGTTTAATACTCTCTTTAGAAATGTAAATTAGATGACAGACTTGAAATTTGCGGGACTTTGAGTAGGCTCATTTTATAGCTACTGTACAACGTAGGCTTACATATACGCTGAGCATACTCTGTAACATAACTGGTATGTTGTTATTTGTCCTTTAATTGTTTGTTACTGTAACGTAACTAATCTTGTTTATTTGCCGTTAATTGTTTGTTACTGTAACGTAACTAATGTTATTTGTTTGTTAATTGTGTTTCGAATATGTTGGTTATTGGTAATGTATGATTGAGCATTTGTTTCTGCTTGTAGGGTTGAAGGTTTTGTCTACATATACAATAAAATGAAAGAAGAAATGTTGCTGTGAGTTGCATCTTCCTTTGGATTGATATATATATATATATATATATATATATATATATATATATATATATATATAAATATATATATATATCTTGATAGCAAGATTGTTTTGAGTCCCTGCAGACGTGGTTTCGGCTAAGAGATATATATTCGAATCTTTGCCCAGCCAGAAGCTGTCAACATAAATGAATTTCCAGTGGATATGCATTCCCAAAGGTAGAATTCGATATTAAATGCCATTGTGGTTGATATTTACACACATACACACACATATATAATATATATATATATATATTATATATATACAGTATATATATAAGTATATTATATATGCATATATATACATATATATATATATATATATATATATATATATATATATATATATATATATATATATATATATTATATATACATATACATACATATACATACTGTATATATATATAATATGTGTATATATGTGCATATATAAACACAGAATGTCTAATGTATATAAAAGAAGTAAACCGAAACAGCAGGCTAAATTGCTCCTTCCCATAAGTATGGGAAATGCTATATATCCAAACCCGGATAATCCTCCTTGGTTGAGAAAGTAAAGCGGATTACCCAAGTCTGCGTCATACGCCTTTTTCATTTCTGATTTCCCTCCCTTATTCGTCCCTTATTTTTCCTGCAAGGAGAATAAAGTGTTTATTTTCCCCAACATGCAATTGCTGTTTAACTCTAAATACCATAAAAGGTAAGTTACTATTTCGATTTTAACTTATTATTTGCTGTGTATTTTAGCATTACATTTTCGGGAAATGTTCAGACGTTCAAACTTCCAGCAAATGTTTTTATGTTGAACAGGCTGACATAAGTCTTTTTTATAGTTTATATATAAAATGTCTGTTTTGATGTTGTTACTGTTTTTAAAATATTTTATTAATTGCTAATTATTTCTCATATCGTTTATCTATTTCCTTATTTCCTTTCCTCACTTGGCTATTATTTCCTGTTGGAGGCTTTGGGCTTCTAGCATCTTGCTTTTCCAACTAGGGTTGTAGCTTGGCTAATAATAATAATAATGATAATAATAATAATAATAATAATTGTTGATATGGCTACTACAATTTTTTTCTTAATGTTTTGAACATTCACATAGAAATCAAAATGTAATCACTTCTGCAATGTAGATATTGACTCTAATACAGGTGCTCTTCAAATGAAATGCAAATTTGCTAATAACAGCCAATAGAAGCCAATAGAATGCATTTAATAGAATGCATTGTAGAGGGCGTATCCTACCGACCCCTTAATATAAGGATAATGGTTCAGAAGAGAAGCCATATAAATATTATTATTATTATTATTATTATTATTATTATTATAAGATAAAATATAAACCTAGTTGGAAAAGCAGGACGCTATAAGCCCAAGGGCTCCAACAAGGAAAAATACCCCAGTGAGGAAAGGAAACAAGGAAATAAACTACAAGATTCTTGGGTTTGATCTGAAAAATAAGAATAAACTTATCTTTACTTAAAAAACGACTTAGTGTTAATTTCTGTAATCATAGTCACTCATTTATTCTGGGTAACTCGATGAGATGCTATCGTGGAGTTTTATATATATATATATATATATATATATATATATATATATATATATATATATAAATATATATATATTTTATATATATATATATATATATATATATATATATTTATATATATATATATATATATATATATATATATATAAATATATATATATATATATATATATATATATATATATATATATATATATATACAATTCCTTCATTTATGCTTCACTCGGGTTCAGGGCTTGCTCCAAAATTGCAGATACAATTACCAAATGACGTTGGCCTCGCTTGCTGTCTACTATATTAAATCATCTTCACTTGTTTAGTTGCTAATAGACTAACTGCGAGATCTAATGCTGTTCTTTAAAACAAAAATTACCCCTTGTTAAAACTGTCCTGTCAGTATAGTACGTCAGTCATCATTATCATCTCCTCCTACGCATATTGACGCAAAGGGCCTCGGTTAGATTCGTCAGTCGTCTCTATCCACTGTTATATATTTGGCGTAAAAGAACGGTAAATATCCTGGAATAAATGTTGCCAGACATTTACCGTTTTAAAAACGAAGGTATTGCCGTTAAGGACTGATATTACCGCCACCAACCCGTAAAAGATGATAATAAAGTAGGTTAAAAATTAAAATCGGATGTATTTTATTGAAATACGGCTGAGAACAGTATATTTTTACGGAAAATTTCCGATTAAAATTACGGTTTTTTTAACAGTGTACCTCGAGCTTCAAAATCAATACTCATCATCTGAAACTTCACGCTTCATAATCCCCTGCTATATATGCCTGGGTCTTCCAACTAA
>NC_090742.1:11168221-11175721 GCF_036898095.1 Palaemon carinicauda
CGCACACACGCAATTGAACCATTCCCACCCCTTCCCCCTTCCCTAACTACAGCACGACAGTTTGGGCAATTTGTGGGAGATTGTTGATTGTGGGTGGTTGGTGTATATACAGTATGTGTATATATATATATATATATATATATATATATATATATATATATATATACATATATATATAGCCAGATACTCTTTATTATATAGGGGATATTATTATTGTAGTATGTGCTTTGATAAAATTCTTGAACAAGCCTATGCGAGCATATAAGCC
Organism: Palaemon carinicauda; assembly: GCF_036898095.1. NCBI lineage: Eukaryota > Metazoa > Arthropoda > Malacostraca > Decapoda > Palaemonidae > Palaemon > Palaemon carinicauda. The sequence continues at coordinate 11,168,490 of NC_090742.1, forward strand.
GGAAGTCTATAAAAAGGGGTATGTTGAGAGTATGTTTAATTTTGCTAATTTGCTGCAACATACCTTAGCAATCTGGTGCAAGCAGGATTAGTCCGCAAAGAGGACCGGGAACCATTAGCATAAGAACACGTGACATTCATAGATATATAAGACCGATTTGTTACGAGTGAATTCCTGTGCAAGAGCCCGTGTCTTGCTATAGGCAAGGCGTTCTACAGCATACGAACAAACGAGTGAAATCAGCATTAGTGAAAGAGTCCCCAAACGCTTTCAAATCTTATCAGGAAATAAAAGTTCTTGAGACCGACCACATTTCTTCCTGAGAAAAATTGGCCCTCAAGGATCGTGTTCGCCCGTGCATATATCATTGAGAATCTAAAAGACTTCTTCAGGTAGAGTATACCGAAATATATTCTGTATACATACATTTATGTGTGTATGTATGTGTATATATATATATATATATATATATATGTGTGTATGTATGTATATATACATGTATATATGTGTGTGTATGTATATATATACAATATATATACACATACATATACACATACACACACATATATATATATATATATATATATCTATATATATATACACATACATATATATATATATATATATATATATATGTGTGTATATATACATATATATATATATATATATATATATATATATATATATATTCATAATGTTGAAGTCATCCCTAATGGAAAAAACCAAGAAGGAAATATCTTACATCAAAAACTAATTAATAAAATCATCCTTTAAACATATTTTTAATAACTGCATAATTATTTTGTAGTTGAAATTTTATAATACATCTCTTAAAACCAACAAAGCTCAAGTACTTAATAACTTGATTCTAATTTTATTCCTACTTCTATCTATTTTCCAAAGTATCCATAATTTCCTAAAAATATATATAATCACTTAATCAGTAAACATAAAACTATCATAAAAGAAATGTTCTTTTTAAAGTAATTATGCTTTAACTATGATTTTCCATTGAGATATCTAGAACTGAGTTATTATCAGGCGGGGATTATGAAATCAAAGTAATTAACTATACGTAGTTTTCAAGCGAAGATCTCATAATGTGGGATATTAAGGCTATAATGGAAGTTCACTTGTAATTGGAAATATTTCTTACGAGTTTCATTGTCTAATTAAGTAATATCAATTTCGAGACATTAGACTTTATTAAAGAGAGAGAGAGAGAGAGAGAGAGAGAGAGAGAGAGAGAGAGAGAGAGAGAGAGAGAGAGAGAGAGAGAATATGATACACACGCATTGTTTTGAAGTTTTTATAGCTTATATATAAAAGATCTAATTTTATGTTGTTACTCTTCTTAAAATATTTTATTTTGATTATTTATTACTTCTCTTGTAGCTTATCTATTTCCTCATTTCCTTTCCTCACTGGGCTATTATTTCCTGTTGGAGCCCTTGGGCTTATAGCATCTTGCTTTTCCAGCTAGGGCTGTAGCTTGGCTTTTAATAACACACACACACACAAACATATATATATATATATATATATATATATAAATATATATCCTGTCACACTGAGGGGGAGGGAGTAGTCTTGCCCTGGTGAGAGGGGTTACCTTGAGAGATACACTCGAAAACTACAATTTCCCACAATTTACCGAATCAGCGGGTTATAGTTAGGAAAGGGGGAGGGTGGGAAGGGTTGAACCTATGTATGTATGTGTGTACGTGCGTGAGCATATCCATCTTAATATTTAAACGTCATTTTTGAGAACTCGGGTACATTAGTAAATAAATAAATAAATACATAGATCAAGATGAAAATTAATTCACAAATAACTTCTCAATGGAAGAAAATCAACAATATTTCTGGGAATGATCGACATCCTGTTACATTCATTAGGGCGAAGTATGTCTAATTTTTGACAGGTACGACCGTGGAGTTTAATGAACAGTATAAAAATTCTTACAAACATTTCAGTTTTTTTATTAATTCCCGAATACATTATGTATTTTTCGATGCTTTGTTCTTTCTGACACTCATATAAAACAAAATAATGCAAAATTTGTGAAATATTCTATTTAAACATTTCTATAAATAATTAAGAGAAACTATGCAACAGAGAGAAATAAGGTGATCTTAGTGCATTTGATTGTATGAACAAAGCTAATACCATTATGCTGAACTCCTTTTAAAGGTCTTGCATTTGTGATAAGAGCAACCAAAATCTGCTAACATATTTTTTTCTTAGGGACTTCAGTTGTGATGGCCTAGTGGTAGCGTCCTTGCCTGGTGATTGCCAGACTGGGGTTCAAGTCACGTTCAAACTCGTCAGTTTCTTTGGATGCTGCAACCTCACCATCCTTGTGAGCTAAGGATGTGGGTTTTTGTGCAGCCCATAGGTTTATATACCGCTGGGTCATCAGCAGCCATTGTGTGGCCCTCCTTGGTCCTACCGTGGATGAAATGTGGGCCTGGGTACTGATCATATGTACATATGGTCAGTATCTAGGGCATTGTCCTGATCGACACGGTCCCTGTGCCTCTGCCATTCATGACCGGCCTTTAAGCCTTTAAACACAAATAGCTCTAAGTGCTACTTCAATTCCTAGTCCGGACAATAGTTACACCCTTGACTGTAGCACAGCAAAGGGGAGGGGGGAAGGGGGGAAGGGAAGCCTTTCTCGAAAATGCACCCTGGGTCAGAAAATAAAAGTATGTAAGTATACATTTAAAATTACCATCAACTCAACGGCGTAAAGGAGATGGGAGGGATCGTCTTTTTACTCAGGCCCAAAAAATCTCTAGCTACGCCCTTGGCCCTATGTATATTGTTGATGTTGTTATATATATATATATATATATATATATATATATATATATATATATATATATATACACATATATAATATACAGTATATACATACATATACCAAGGCACTTCCCCCAATATTGGGGGGTAGCTGACATCAACAAATGAAACAAAACAAAAAGGGGACCTCTACTCTCTACGTTATACTCTCTACATTATATACACACACATATATATATATATGTATATATATATATATATATATATATATATATATATATATATATATATCATCTCCTACACCTATTGGCGCAATATATACGTATATATATTGTTGTATATATGCATATACAATATATACTTATATATATATATATATATATATATATATATATATATATATATATATATATGTATATATATATGTATATATATGCACACGAAGGCACGCATATATATATATATATATATATATGTATATATATATATGTATATATATATGTATATATATATATATATATATATATATATATATATATATATATATATATATATACACACACATTTTACTCGCATGTCTTCCTTCCACGTTTCACATATTCTAACCTGAAATTCATGTTTACTGAAAAGTCATTTTCGGTCTTTTTCCTGAAATTCATCCTGTCACTGACATTGAATTATCGAACATTTCATCTTTCACAGACGGAATCCTATTCATGAAATATTTTGGATTATTCGTTCGCGGATACTGAAAGAGTTATCTGACTTTACATCGCTCGATATATAGGTAAAACTCGAGTGTTAGTTGATTAGTAGAATTCTAAATGATACCTAGTTCGAATATAGTTTTGCTTTTCTATATATTTTTAAAAAATAACATCAAACTCTTTTTACATATATTTTATTCATATTTTTCGATTGGGGGATATTTCATGATTGCTTTTTTTGTTCGGTTTCAAGCAAAAGAAAAGTGAATTAAAATTATGTTAAAAATTAATGTAATTTTTAACTACAGAAAATCAGGACCAGAAAAGAAGCTATTAAAGTAAAAGTAAGAACGAAATGGTTAAATTTCTCAAGTATTTTTTTTTTGGTAGGTTTTATACAATATTTTAATCTCATCAATATCCTGCTATTATAATTACTATTATTACTTACTCAACTACAAATCTAGTTGGAAAAGCAGGATGCTATAAACCCAGGGGTTCCAACAGGGAAAATAGCCCAGTGAGGAAAGGAAACAAGAAAAAAATAAATATTTTAGGAACAGTATCAACATTCACATAAATATTTCCTATATAGACTATAAAAACTCTAACAAAACAAGAGGAAGAGAAATTAGATAGAATAGTGTGCCCGAGTGTACCCTCAAGCAAGAGAATTCTAACCCAAGACAGTGGAAGACCATGGTACAAAGGCTATGGCACTATCCAAGACTAGAGAATTTTGGAGTGTCCTTCTCCTAGAAAAGCTGCTTACCATAGCTAGTCTCTTCTACCCTTACCAAGAGGAAAGCAGCCACTGACCAATTACAGAGTAGTAGTTAACCCCTTGGGTGAAGAATTGTTTGGTAACCTCAGTGTTGTCAGATGTATGAGGACAGAGGAGAATCTGTAAAGAATAGGCCAGACTATTCAGTGTATGTGTAGGCAAAGGGAAACTGAACCGTAACCAGAGAGAAGGATCCAATGTAGTACTGTGGCGAGTCAAAGTACCCCATAGCCCTCTAGCGGTAGTATCTCAACGGGTGGCTGGTGCCCTGGCCAACCTACTAACTTTCTCTAGACCAGATTTCAATCAATTTCAGATATTCCTAGATATTAAAATCAGATGTAGCAATGCATACACCATACCTCAATAGTATTCAGACCTAATTGCTTCATATTTCAGTTAGATCATATCAATGAATTACATCATAATAAGAGTCGATTTCAAATAATACCGTGCATCACTAATTAATATTCAAATCATATTCAGTTTGGACTACGCCGCATTTCTATAACGATGAGGCATCAAGGATTCATATCCAGGTGAATCTATTGCAGATTATTAAGGTTTTGGATTGATGCTGTTGGATATATGTCTATGTTCACAGAGAGAGTCGCAGAATCCTCAAATTAATGACGTATGATTTTATTCTCTGCATTGAAATGTTCTAGGATTATGTTTTTGATTTGACTGACAGCTTGGCTTGGGATACCCTAACGTGGCGAAAGGGTTTGTGGTTTGTGTATTGCCATGATCAGCAAGGCTATGCTAGTCAGGGCCATCCATACTAGGTTGGTTTGCTATGGGCGATTAGACGAAAGTCTCTCACTAATGCCAATCTGCATTAACTAGCATGATGATAAAAACTGTCCAAAACCCAGTCATGTTTAAGGACATGTCTGAGGACTTTGTCCTGGAGTGGTTATTTGTTTTTATAAAATTCTTTCAGTCAACGCAAAGCTTTGCCATTTGACATTTACTTATTTGGGTGAAAAGATATTCTTTAAAATAATCATGAAGATTAGTTACTTTGTATATTTGTTATTGTTTCGCCATTTCAATATATATATATATATATATATATATATATATATATATATATATATATATGTATATATATATACATATATATATATAATGTATATATATATATATATATATATACCAAGGCACTTCCCCAAATTTTGAGGAGATAGCCGACATCAAACAAAGGAACAAAAGGGAACCATTCCTCTCTCCGCTCCTCCTAGCCTGAAGATGGATTCAGCCGAGTTTGGCTGGTACTGCCACATACACACACACACACATATATATATATATATATATATATATATATATATATATATATATATATATATATATATATATATATAAACATATATACATATATATATACATATATATATACATATATATATATATATAATATATATATATATATATATATATATATATATATATATATACATATATATACACTGTGTGTATATCAGAGGACGATTGGTAACAAAACTTGAAGAATTCTATATCCTTTATTCAATTAGTTTGAAGAAAAATAAATTCACAAAAATATAATTTCCAAATAAATGTTTATCATCCTCAACATTCTTTACTTTTCAGCAATTCTTGGAGCATTCAGCTGCGAGGATGAATATATATTAAATTCACCCTCATTCAATAGTATAATGACTTCTTGAATGTAGAGCTCTCCATTCAGCTTCAGCTCCCCACCCCCCCCCCTCTCTCTCTCTCTCTCTCTCTCTCTCTCTCTCTCTCTCTCTCTCTCTCTCTCTCTCTCTCTCTTAAGCTACTTCTTAAACTTATAAGTATGATGTTGAATTATTTGATTTTCTCCGCTTGGTTGTTCAATACTAGTGTAGGCGACCCGTCAAAAATGACTGCTAAATATCTAGATAGATATGCACAGACACGCACACGTAACTCCCTCTAACCATGGTATGACTACTTACTCTCCCCCTTACGAGGGGGACGGGGAAAGCTCATCGTGACTGGTAAAAAGATACACACACACACACACACACACACACACACACATATATATATATATATATATATATATATATATATATACTTTATTTATATATATATACTGTATATATATATACATATATATACACACATATATATATATATATATATATATATATATATATATATGTGTGTGTGTGTGTGTGTGTGTGTGTGTGTGTGTGGGTGGGTGGGTGCTGTATATAAAGCCAGACACTTGTTCTTTATTATATAGGTGAGATTACTATTCTATATCATTTATTTCCATGGTTGAAATATTCTACAATATATCTCATTATGAAAATTGTCTATAAATTAATGATATTTATTTAGATTTCTTGTATGTGTAACATCGCTATATCCCCTCTCAATTTACCGATTCAATTAAAATAAAAAATCTGTAAAAATAGTTTTAAAAAATCATTATTGGATATATAGTATACTATTTTATATCTGACTTGAATAGCCAGTTAAAGTGCAATTTTCTAATCAAAGCTTATCTGGCATATACAGTATGTGCATGTATGCTTGTATGTATACGTAAACCTTTAAATAACTGTCAAATCCTTGACAAATATTTGAACCCTTTCTTCCAATTTTGTTGACCGAAGCATGGATCTTATACCTCGTGTCCTTACTCATCACAGTAACTTTTACCTCATATATGTCCAAATACAACAGATATATGACAATTTAATATATTTCATTCATCATCATCTCCTCCTATGCCTATTGACGCAAAAGGCCTCAGTTAGATTTCGCCAGTCGTCTCTATCTTGAGCTTTTAAATCAATACCTCTCCATTCATCATCTCCCACATCAACTTTCATAATCTTCAGCCATGTGGGCCTCGGTCTTTCAACTCTTCTAGTACCTTGTGGAGCCCAGTTAAACGCTTGGGGGAGTG
>NC_090742.1:11183221-11198221 GCF_036898095.1 Palaemon carinicauda
TATGTTCCAAATGAACATTTATTCTGAAAATGCATATGCGAATGAAAAAAAAAATGTTTTTTTACGGGCTATACACTTTCTGTACATCCAAATTCATCATGTTTCCTTAAATATTATATCCCAAATGAATATTTATTCTAAAAAAGTGTAAGCAAATGAACCTTTTTTACAAGCTATATACTTTCTGCACATCTAAATTCATGTTTCCTTAAATAATATATCCCATTTATTCGGAAAAGGTGTAAGCAAATAAACGTTTTTGCAAGCTAAACTTCTAAAACAAAACTGTACATTATCATTTCTCACCTTGTCTCTAATTTCACGTTGCTCGTTGTTGAATTTGATTTGTTCATCCCCTTTTCCCTTGATTATTTCGGCCCAATCTCTCTCTCTCTCTCTCTCTCTCTCTCTCTCTCTCTCTCTCTCTCTCATTTTTGCTCGCTCGCCCCTTCCCTAAACCATATGGCTTAGAAACGTGCATGAACATAATTTGCTACCATTTAAAATTGTTATTCGTACGTGGCTTTTGAAAAACATAATCTCTTCAATGTTTAGAGGAGTGACGCTTAAATATGAGTCGGCAACTTACAATTACTAAAAGGGCAATTCTCAAACAGTTTCATTTGCTATTGTTGAATAGTAACAAAGTGAAAACATATATATATTTACTATTGTTCATCAGTAATTAAGTAAAAAGATTTATACTTGCGATTGTTGAATGTTACGTATGTAAACAAATATATTTGCTATTGTTGAATAGTAAGTAAAAATGTATTTGCTATTGTTAAATAGTAAGTAAAAAATATATTTGCTATTGTGAAATAGTAATTAATTTAAAAAATATATTTGCTATTGTTTAATAGTGTGTAAAAAATATATTTGCTACTGTTAAATAGTAGTTAAGTAAAAAAATATATTTCCTATTGTTAAATAGTAGTTAGTAAAAAATATATTTCCTATTGTTAAATAGTAAATAAAGAATATATTTGCTATTGTTAAATAGTAAGTAAGTAAAAAATTTAATTGCTATTGCTAAATAGTAACTAAGTAAAAAAAATGTATTTGCTATTGTTAAATAGTAAGTAAAAAATATATTTGCTATTGTTAAATAGTAGTTAAGTAAAAAAATATATTTCCTATTGTTAAATAGTAGTTAGTAAAAAATATATTTCCTATTGTTAAATAGTAAATAAAGAATATATTTGCTATTATTAAATAGTATTTAAGTAAAAAATTTAATTGCTATTGCTAAATAGTAACTAAGTAAAAAATGTATTTGCTATTGTTAAATAGTAAGTAAAAATATATATTTGTTATTGTTAAATAGTAACTAAGTAAAAAAATATATTTGCTATTGTTAAATAGTAAGTAAAAAATATATTTGCTATTGTTAAACAGTAACTAAGCAAAATAATATATTTGCTATTGTTAAATAAGTAAAAAAATTATTTGCTATTGTTAAATAGTAACTAAGTAAAAAAAAATATTTGCTCCTGTTAAATAGTAAGTAAAAAATATATTTGCTATTGTTCAATAGTAACTGGGTGAAATAAAATAAGTCTTTAAAAGTAAAATCCAAAAAGTATATATATGAAAGTAAAGTAAGCCAAAAGGGTGAGAAATGTATAGAATCAAAAACAATTTCAGTTGCTATTGTTGTATAGCAAAAAGTGAAAAAAAAAAATATATTTGCTATTGTTAAATAATAACTAAGTAAAATAGAATTTCTTTTAAAAGTAGAATCCAATAGGTATTTATATGGAAGTAAAGAAAGACCAAAGGGTGAGTAATGTATGCAGAGGGAATAAAAGAAAAGGTTGAAAAATGGATGTATCGTTTGAGGTATATTAATCATATAACATATTTCAGATTAGATTTCTCTGTAAGGAGATGGAGAAAGAGACAATGAAAGACACTAAATGTAATTATTCCCTTGTTAGAGGGGGTACCCCGATGGGTACACTCGGAAACCACACGCCCTCACAAATTGCCAAACCAGCGGGTTGTAGTTTAGAAAAAGGGAGGAGTGAGAAAGGTTGAATTTATGTGTGTGTATTTGTGTGCATATCTGTCTAAATATTTAGAAGTAATTTTTTTATGTTACTGGTACACTAAACTATTTTTTTTTTAATGAGGCGCATTTGCAGTGCGATCTGATTGGTTAGAATTATCTGGTCCAACCAATCAACGACCAGGAAACTTTTCCGAGCTAAAAGGGCATCCCTGCGAGTCGGTGCAAATCTTTCTCGCTAAAAAGAATTGACTATAGTTGTACATATTCTACATTCTATTAAACATTATGGGAAAAACAACTAGAAAATTAGTTTTACACAAAAAGAAATCCCCCCCCCCCCCGGGAAAAAAACCTTCGAATTAGAATGGCGTAGTTTTCCCGTTCTTTTCCTTCAAAGTTTGAAACGGGGTTAAGGCCTAAGTTTGAGATCCTATTTCACCGTTGAAATGAACTTGAGAGAAGTTTGCTCTTTCAACGACGAGAGGAATAATCCTCTACCAAATACAGTAGTTTTTATCTTTTACGGCCTATTTCTAATTTTATACGGCCTATTTCTGATATTTTTTAGGGCCTATTTCAAATAGCTTTCTCCTTTTCGGTCAATTTCAAATTGTTTTTTTTTTTTTTGGCCTATTTCAAATAGTATTTTTTGTGGCCAATTCCATTTTTTTTTCTTTACAACCTATTTCAAATAGTTTTTGTTTTGGCTTTTTACTTTACTGCCTATTTCAAATATTTTTTTTTTTTTGCCTCTTCCAAATAGTTTTTTCTTTCTCCTTTACTACCTATTTCAAATAGTTTTTGTTTCGTCTCTTTACTTTACGGCCTTTTTCAAATAGTTTTATTAAGGCCTATTCCAAATTGTTTTTTTTTTCCTTTACGACCCATTTCAAATAGTTTATTTGTTTCGTCTTTTTCCTTTACGGCCTATTTCAAATAATTCTTTTCCTCGACATCATATTTAATTTTTTTTTTTCATTTACAGGCTATTTCAAATAGTTCTTGTTTTGATTTTTTGCTTTACAGCCTATTTCAAATAGCTTTTGCTTTGGTTTTATTTCCAGCCTATCTCAAATAGCTTTTGCTTTTTTTTTTTTTTTGCTTTACAGACTATTTCAAATAGCTTTTGCTTTGTTTTTACTTTACAGCCTATTTCAAATAGCTTTTGCTTTTTTTTGCTTTACAGCCTATTTCAAATAGGCTTTTGCTTTGTTTTTTGCTTTACAACCTATTTCAAATAGCTTTTGCTTTGATTGTTGCTTTACAACTTATTTCAAAGTTTTTTTTCCTTTACAGCCTATTTCAAATGTTTTGGTTTGGTTTTTCTTTACAGCCTATTTAAAATAGCTTTTGCTTTTTTTTTTGCTTTACATCCTATTTCAAAGTTTTTGTTTTGTATTCTCTTTACAGCCTATTTCAAATGTTTTTGTTGTTTTTTGCCTTACAGCCTATTTCAAATAGCTTTTGCTTTGTTTTCTGCTTTACAGCCTATTTCAAATAGCTTTTGCTTTGTTTTTTCTTTACAGCCTGTTTCCATTTTTACCGTTATGGCCTATTTCAAATAGTTTTGGTTTTATATTTTTTCCTTTACGCCCTATTTCAAATTCATTGTCTTGAAAAAATATGATCTCTTGTCTTATCTAGAAAATGGCTTTTGACGAACATTCTGTCAAAGCAAAAGTTTGTAAATTAAAGTTTTTTAATTAAGGAGACAATAGACATTCAACACTCCCATTGACGCACCGAATTAAATATGCAAAAAAGTCTTCATATAATAAAAAAAAGAATTGAGTATTCACTTCAATTTTTATATATATTAGAATTATGAAATATGGGTTTTAATTACATGGTAAAGGTTAAGAAGAACAAAATTAAGTTTTCGATTGTTATCTTACATATTCTTAATACTTTTTGTAATACATGTTCAGCGTATTATCAGAATAGGATGTAGAAGAAAACATAACGCAAAAAGTCTAAATGTAGTATCTCTGCTGTATAATAAAAAGCAAATGTCTGACTATATATATATATATATATATATATATATATATATATATATATATATATATATATATATATATATATCACATTTATATATATTGTCACAACTTCTGCTTTCCACTTGATTATTCATTCATAAATTCTCAGTAATGAGGGCAACACTTCATGTAGGTATAGTAGATATATTAGGAGAATGATCAAATTAAAGTTAAAATTAAACAGACTTTACTTATTTTAAATCACGTATAAATATATAACAATATAATAACAAATAATCACTTAATAAACACTAGAAACAAGTGAAGAATTAGCCACCGGATAACGAACTCAAAAGTATTAACTTGAAAGAGCTTGGAAGTAAACATTTCCAAGGATTACATACGTAAAATAACAAAAGGTAATTTCATTCATGCTGTCCGCTACGATCAGCAATCAATAGATGGCGCTTAAGTTATACACAATAATAGGTGTAATTAGAAATGCTAGATAATGATAGGAGGGTTATTATAGTTCCCCCCTGTTAGGAATGAAATTATGACAATCTTATTGACAAATTTAGTGAATTGTGGTTTTCTGTCCAAGACGTGATAATGCGTCGGCGATGGTGTTGTTTGATCCTCGAATGCTGTGGATCTCAATGTTGTAAGACGACAAGATGTATGACCATCGAAGAAGTTTCTTGTTGTTAAGCTTTGCCCTTTCGAGGAAGGTAAGGGGTTTGTGGTCATTGTAAATGACGACACGTGCAGCTCCTTCCAGATATGGACGAAAATGAAGGACAGTTGCAACAAGACTATATAATTCTTTCTCGATGGTAGGCCATCCTAGTTGAGCGCCTTTGAACGCTCCTGAGTAATAAGATACTGGCAGCAGATGTTCCAACAAAGGAGGAAAAGTACTGGTCCCATTGATTTCTTGCAGTAGGACACCACCAAATCCAGTATTACAAGCATCGACCTGTATAAAAAAAGGTTTAGTAAGATTAGGCGCTTGCAACAAAGGAGATGAAGTCATGAATAACTTTAGCTGCCGGAAGGCCTTATCGTGATCCTGTGTCCAGTGAAACCTTACTTTGCTGGATGTCAATACATGTAGAGGAGAAGTTATGATGGAAAATTTAGGACAAAACTTTGAATAATATGACACCATACCTAAGAAAGTTTTGAGTTCTTTTTTATCACTAGGAGTGGGGAATGAAGTTATAGCCTTTACATTAGTATCCTTGGGTAATATGGAGCCACTGCCAATGACATGTCCTAGGTATGTAAAATGAACTCTTGGCTAAATTAATAACTAGGTTAGCTTCCAGGAGTCTTTTGAAGAGTTCTCTTAAGATCTTGAGATGTTCGTCCCAGGAGATACTAGCAATTACGATGTCATCCAAATAGACATACACACCCTCCAAACCACGTGTAACTTCATGGACCATCCTTTGGAATGTAGCTGGAGCATTAGTCATCCCAAATGGCAAAACTTTGGTGCAGCCAAATCTAGTTTTAGTAAATACTCAACCTCAGCCTTCAAGCTGGTAATAAACGATGGGACACCCGATAAAAAGGTTGACGAACGGGATTGGCGTTTGGTTCTAGCACAATATCATGTTGCACCAAGGTACAGCAACCAGGAGTGTCTGAACATATTGCAGGATAAGACTTCAGAACAGCCTCTAATTCTTCCCTTTCCACCTTAGGAAGATGACCAAGATACTGTGAAAGCAAAGAAAGAATCTGTGAATTACTAGCATCTTTCCATGACAAAATATGATTATGAGCCAAAGTTTCTTCTTCTTCTGGCTCAAGAGGAGCTAAAAGTTTATCATTATCAACTGCCTCGGGTACTATGTTTTTAGGGGTAGGAGAAGTCTCGATGGGAGTAGTTATCCTCGAGTTGTGAGTGGAGTGATCAGTCTCTCTACTTATCAGGTGAACTGCCTGTGGAGAAATCTTTGCAGATTGGTATGGTTTTATAAGATTAATGTGCACTAACTGGCTAGGCTTCCTTTTATCTGGAGTTTCAATTGCATAAGTTGTTTTAGAGACCCTTTTAGTGATTTTATACGGACCCATAAATTTTTCTCTCAATGGAGCTCCTGGAACTGGTCGATATACAAGTACATCATCTACTTTAAAAGTTCTAATTTTGGCCTTTTTATCGTAATGGTTTTTCATTCGAATCTGACTGTTAGTTAAATTCAGATTGGCAAATTCATAAACATGGTCAAATTTAACCTTAAGACTTTGGAGGTATTGCGGAATACTTACTTGCTGGTCTTTGTAAGTACCTCTTAGGATGTTTTCTTTTACCATACTAAGGTTTGTCCTAGGTCTGCGGCCAAACATCATCTCGAAGGGAGAAATTCCAGTCGATTCATTAGGTGTACTCCTAAGTACATACATAAGCAGATCCAGGTCTTCATCCCAGTCTCGTCCAGTTTCACAAATGTACTTGCGCAGGAGGTTTTTAATGGTCTGGTGTACTCGTTCGAGGGCTCCATTAGTCTGAGGGTGATAAGCTGAAGCAAAAATATGAGAGATGTTTAACTGCTTTAAAGTTTGCTTAAACAAATCACTAGTGAAGTTTGTCCCCTGATCACACTGAAGCTCTTTTGGAAAACCAAAAATGGTGAATATTTTAAGAAGATTAACAATTATTGTTCTAGCAGATATGTTTTTATAGGTACGGCTAAAGGAAATCTAGTAGTTGGACACAACAAGGTTAAAATGTACTCATTTTGTTTCTTAGTTTTGGGAAGTGGACCAACACAATCTACAATTACCTTTTCAAAAGGAGAATTAGGTACTGTAATAGGAACTAATGGTGCTGGAGGTATTTTCTGATTTGGTTTACCAGTTACCTGGCAGGGATGGCAAGATTCTATGTGGTGCTTTACATCAGCTTTCATACCAGGCCAGTAGTAATCGTCCAGCAAACGCTTATAGGTTTTGGAAATGCCTAGATGAGACTCTGCTGAATGAGCAAGATCCAATAAGGCTGCACGAAGATTTGAAGGAACTACAAGCTGGTAACTATCATGTCAGGAATTTTGTCCTGCAATCTTCAAAGGTCTATAACGTCTCATAAGGATGTTATTATCAAGATAAAAATATGGTAACTTACTTTCATCAACGTCATCTTTTACTTTATCAAAGTATTCTTTCAAACTATCATCAGACCTTTGATACTCTACAAATTCATCTGAGGGAATATCAACAAGATCAGCAAGGACTTTTTCACCTAAGGTACTTTGATCCACCTTACCTGTGTGTTCAGTGTCGCTAGAAGTTGAGGTTGTAGACCTGGTGACTACTTGGCAGGGAAGCTCTACCACCGGAGAAAGCTCTTTGCAAGCTTTTTCGATCACTACTTCAGGCTGCGTAATGATAAGACTAGGAGTACCGTTAGATTGAGCCAAGTCATTACCAAGTATCATGTCTATGTTCTTGCAAGGCAGGTCAGAATCCAACAAGGCGACATTAGTTGAACCTTTAAAATAAGGACAATCAAGAGAAATCTGTACAATAGGTAAAACCTTTTGACAAGTCAAATCTGACACAGTTACATACTGATCTGTTGGTTTAGCTAAATCTTTTAACTTTGAGCTAATGATAGTTTGAGATGACCCTGTATCTCTCAAAATTTGCACGGGAATATCATTTACTTTACCAGGATATGTAAATGCTGTAAAGTCTGATAGAGGTTGAGCACAGTGAAGAGTCGTTTTATTTGCAGTATTCCCTGATTTGGGTCCTTGTGAAAAAGCATTAGGAGAAGCCTTACCATGAGATGCTTTGCATTTGGGACTAGGACAGTCTTTAATATGATGACCTTCTTTCTTACAAAAAGTACAAACCTGTGGGGAAGATGAAGGTGAGGACGAATGTGGTTTAAGTTTATGAATGAGATGGTAATCATCAGCTAATAGGGCAGCCCTTTTGCCATCTTTTTCTTGTTTTTCTCTAATAAACATTGCCACATTAGCTGGAATACGCCTCAGGAATTCTTCTAAAACTATTAAATTCTTTAATTGTTCTAAAGTAGTTATTTGTTCCTTATCTATCCATTTATTAAACTGCTTCAACTTCAATGTGAAAAACTCTAGATAGGTTTGAGCTTGGTTCTTCAAAGTTTGTCTGAAGACTTGTCTATACCCTTCTGCTGTAACACTATAAGCATCTAATATGGCAGTTTTAAAGATTTCATAATCCCTTTCTTGGACAAGTTGTGCTGCCACATATGCAGCTTTTCCTTTGAAGGAGTTTCTGATTAAGAGAACATATTGGTCTCTAGGCCAGTTGAGAGACGTTGCAGTGTTTTCAAAAGTAATGAAAAAAACATCAGGATCTTTTTCATCGAAGACAGGCAGGAGTTTGCGTGCTTTACTAAGGTCAAAAGCATCGGGTAGCTGTTTTTCTGCCAACCTTTCTTCTATTCTTATGGCTGATATTTCCTTTTCCAACAGAACTTTTTCTTTACGTTCTATTTCAAGTCTTCTTTGCTCAGTTTCTACTGCGGCATTTGCAGCTTCAAGCCTTTTTTGTTCAGCTTCTAGTGTTAACTGCTGCAGTTCAAGTTGGAGTTTCAATTTCACTATCTCTGGGTCTTCAGTTACAGTAACAGTACGAGCAGCACCTCGTTCAAGTGTTAAAGGCCTTAAGGGAAGAGCCTCTTCTTCAGTTATGTTACCATTATTTATCAGGAAATCTAATATCTTTCCCAATAGTTCAGCTTTCACCACAGCATGACCTACAGATATTCTAGCCCTTACAGCTATTTGGCGAAGCTGGTCCTTTTTAGCTTCCTGTAGTGTATTTAGGTGCTCCCTGGGTGCACCTAAAAATTTCTCAAGATCAAAAGGCATCTCTCAATACTGATAAAATGGAAAATATCACTGGAAATTATATTACTACTATACACAAGCTTTAAGACTTAAAAACGTCAGGGCATTCATGGATTTATGGTGCGAAGGCACTCACAAACCAGAGGAATTTCCTTAATCCTTAAGTCCTACAATGTACAGAAATTCACTTAAATGAACAAGGCTTTAATAATCCATGCCAATCAGAAAACTTGGTTCACCAATAATGCAAAACCACCAATAATCTTGAATAAAATATTTTTAATGAAGTAAATAATTGGAAGTACCAACAGTTACCTGAACAAGGAATAAACCTTTAAATATCCATCGAGGTGGAACGAAGTTCTTGACCACGTGGTCGTAACAATATCCAGCCGAAATCCTTGAAAGAGCGAAGGTCGTACCCTGAGTAAGAGGAGCAGAAGTTCCTAAGGAAGGAATCTTCAATTCCTTATGATGAGGTTTTGAATGCCTCGAAGCACCTCGAGAAGTTGGGGCGACTATGAAGATATCGCTAAGCGATGGTAGTCAACAGAGTCGAGGGTTAAAAGAATGACGAATTCTAGGATGCCATTACCCTGCCTGCACGTCCTCCAAAATCTCGATGTATGCTTAAGATGACGTGTAGCAACACGACATTCTCTAGGTAAAAGTGTGAGCGCGCTGGAGAACACTATCCGGTGGTGGTCAGTTATAAACTAGCAAAATATCACTAATACACTACACTCATGTTGTCCATCATTTTAGAGAAACAACAAAATGAATTTCACAATCCGTCAAGATCGAGCGTAAGCGTAACACATACGTAAGTACATCCCGGACAGGCCCCCAATTTGTCACAACTTCTGCTTTCCACTTGATTATTCATTCATAAATTCTCAGTAATGAGGGCAACACTTCATGTAGGTATAGTAGATATATTAGGAGAATGATCAAATTAAAGTTAAAATTAAACAGACTTTACTTATTTTAAATCACGTATAAATATATAACAATATAATAACAAATAATCACTTATTAAACACTAGAAACAAGTGAAGAATTAGCCACCGGATAACGAACTCAAAAGTATTAACTTGAAAGAGCTTGGAAGTAAACATTTCCAAGGATTACATACGTAAAATAACAAAAGGTAATTTCATTCATGCTGTCCGCTACGATCAGCAATCAATAGATGGCGCTTAAGTTATACACAATAATAGGTGTAATTAGAAATGCTAGATAATGATAGGAGGGTTATTATAATATATATATATATACACACATATATATGTTACAAGCAAACTGTGTAACCAGATGCCTAAAAATTTTAGGCATTTCGTGAAATGACTGATTCACTTGGGGATTTCGCGAAATGACTGAAATTTAGTAGTTCTTATTACACACTTTGCCTAATAGAATTCAGGCAAACTGTGTAATTCTGGTATTTGTTTGCAAATACCACTTTTATGTGGTTTTAAGTATATATGGGTGTTGACACGGATTCTTATACACTGAAAGTTGGTTTTGAATATTTATGTTATAATTAGTATTGATTTATGCATATCTGGTAAACATTTCCATATAATTTTCATATATTTCATTTCCATATAAATTGTAGCCAGAGTTGTTTCAAGCACAGGTGTTCAATTTAAATTTAAGTACCTGAGAAGTTAATTCAGTTTTGTTTTAAATGGCCCCTTTCTTTGATTTCTTTCAACTATGTGAGCAGGTAATTCACTCATTTTGATTTCTTTTAACCATATGAGCATAATATTCAACAAGTAAGTACCCTGATCAATATAAGCAGTTTTAGATTATAGTTTGAAAAAATTTGGAATGTAGATTTAACTAAAACTAATATCATACTCTTAATATGCAAACTTCACAACGGAGGCTGTCGACCTGTTCAAGTCCTACTGCATTACCTGCCAAGAAAAGACAAAAAGAACCAAGACAAAGGGAGTTGTGGTTCGGCTCTTACTTAGGATTTAAATTCTCGCTGCCAAGTCGATTTAATTGACATGCAGTCATCTCCACAAGCCCAACATAAGTGGATTATGTTGTACCAGTGCCATCTGACCAAGTCTGTCATCCTACGCCCACTCACATCCAAGAGAGTAGCTGAGGTTACTTTTCAGCTTTTGGGTATCTTCTTATTGATTGGTGATCAATGCATCCTACAATCAGATAATAGATCTGAATTCACTTCCTATGTGGTTCGAGAGATGAAGAATCTCTGGCTGCATCTTGTGCATGGCAAGCCCCTAGAGAGGCACAGAGTCAAGGTTCAGTTGAACAGGCCAACTCAAACATCAAAGACATGCTGACTGCTTGGCTCTCTGACAACAACACCCGAGATTGGTCCCTAGGCCTTCGTTTTGTTCAGAACCAGAACTCATCATACCATTCAGGGATCAAGAGTACTCCCTATTCTACTTTGCTTGGAGAGAATCCAAAAGATGGACTCTCTTCCACTAGCTTGCTTCAGGAGGTCATTGACCTCCTTAGAGATAGAAGATGATCTTGCAGCACTAGGAGCCCAGCCTCCTACTGATCCAACTGACAAGCCACTCGAGGCCTCTGAGCCAGTCATCATCACCACGCAGCCATCCTAGTCCCTTGATGTGTTAGTCACCATCTTCACCTATCCACCCCAGGTCCACTTAGTTCAGCACCGCATATTGCATGAAGACAACAAGAAATTTCCAAGAACTGCAAGAGGACCAGAAAGGGTCAAGAGTGCCAAGCAGAACGTATGGTCAAATGAGTAAGATCGACTTAAAAGATAAAGGGAGGATCCAAAAAATCTTCTAGGAATCAACATGGAAGAAAATGAAAATAACCTATACAGTATTGGGGTAAGGGCGGTGATACTAAGGACTAAATTCATAAGGTTTGAATTCAACTTGTGCCCCCAACGATTGTTGAGGAAATCAACCAAGAACAGCAAGTATCTCTTCGTGAGGCACTGAAGAAAGGCCCTTTTGTCTAATTGTACATTTAATGAAAGAAGAAACAATATATGGTTTTAAGAAATATGTTATTACAGAATTGTTGCAACTAAAATACCCTAGAAATATTTAATCTACCTGCAAATATATACTATTTGACCTAAAATCCTTCCCCTGGCAAAAAAAAAGAAAGAAAGAAAAAAACATTGCTACTAAGATTCCTTAAGCATGTACAACATACAAGCAAATATACAATATTGACCTAAATTTCTTATGATCCAAGCATTTCACGAAATCCCTGGGCTATAAAACAAGTCTTTTCGCGAAATACCTGGAAATTTTAGTCATTTCGGGAAATGCCTAAGTGAATCAGTCATTTCACGAAATGCCTAAAATATTTAGGCATTTCACGAAATGCCTGGTTACACAGTTTGCCTGTATCATATATATGCTATAAGGTTTTGGGCTTATAGCATCCTGCTTTTTCAACTAGGGTTGTAGCTTTGCAAGTAATAATAAAAGTAATAATAACAACAACAAAAAAGCCTATTTTGTTACCTATTACTATCCCCCCAATAACAATAACACCAAGCTTCAGTTTTCACATTTCCCATTCTCCATTTTCAGCAGAACTGAATATTGGAGCAGAATTCTTATAAAAGACTCAACCACTAACAATAAACTACCAAAATATTAGAGCAGAATTCTTATAAAAGACTTAACCACTAACAATAAACTACCAAAATGAAAATTTGCATTTCTGCTTTTGTTAATACCCAGAGTGCAGAAGGAAGCGTTTCACAATAACAGACAAAATTCTCTTCATAATGGAAGTTGTAACAAGCAATTATCCTGAAAGCAACTTTAGCTCTCTCTCTCTCTCTCTCTCTCTCTCTCTCTCTCTCTCTCTCTCTCTCTCTCTCTCTCTCTCTCTCTCTCTCTCTCTTTTTTGCTGATCTGGGTTTTAGAAGGAAAAGTCCCCCCCCCCTCCCACACACACACACACACACAGAATTCCTTTCGTTATTGGAATATGAATGTTTTCCAACCTACAAATTATTCGAGCTTTTAGATAGTCCCCCCTCAACCACCGTGACATACCTCTCTCTCTCTCTCTCTCTCTCTCTCTCTCTCTCTCTCTCTCTCTCTCTCTCTCTCTCTCTTTCAGATTAACAAAACATTTCTAATGTAAGAAATCAAAAATTATCTCACATTTTACCTCAAAGTTATCTCACATTTTACCTCAAAATTATCTCACACTTTACCTCAAAATTATCTCACATTTTACCTCAAAGTTATCCAACATTTTACCTCAAAGTTACCTCACATATTACCTCAAAATTATCTCACATTTTACCTCAAAGTTATCTCACATTTTATCCCAAAATTTATCTCACATTTTACCACTAGGTTATCTCCCATTTTCCCTTCAAGATCCACTAATAAGTAGAATACTAATCAATAATAGAAGATACATACAAGGCTCAAAGTTTTTATTTTAAAACAAACAGATTGACAGATTTTTTGCCAAATCTTCTTAAACGGTAAACGGTTGGGTCACTGGTGGATGAAAATAAGTCGAAAATGCCAGTCCATTTGCCCCCCACCCCCCCAAAAAAAGTTAATTGTTTATATTTATATAAAGTATATTGTGAGCATTTCATCTTTCAAGAATGTATTGTAACACCGACATTATACCCTGGAACTTGCACGTTATGGGAACTCAAATATGATGCTAGAGTTAATGAAAAGATTCCATTATATCCACTTTTCATTGACGCATAGTGGAGGCCACAATGCGAAATATAGTGCACAGTTAGTTAAGATGGAAATATTATCTCATGTTACAAAATGGAAGATAATACTTAGGTAATGTAATTTTAATAAAATAACTTCAATTAACTATATATTATATATATTCCTTTTTGATTGGAGATACATCATATAATTAGATATATATATATATATATATATATATATATATATATATATATATACATATATATATATGTTACAGTCAATCTCTAAATCCAGACAATTTGTAAAGTGACTGATTATTTCAGTTAATTTGTGAACTGCCTAGTTCACCCAGTCATTTTATAAATCAGCTGAAAATCGCAGACAACATACAAAGTGACTAAAATTTTCATAGATTTTCTTGGCATAATGACTGAAATGATCCTGCTATGGATCACAACTCTCCGACCCCACCTGGCCGAGGAACGTGTGTGTGTGTGTGTGTTCTAAAATGCAACATTTTTATTATTATATCATTTTTTATTCTTACAGTTTAAACTAGAGTGGCACCTTAATGAACAGACAGAAAAACAAACCTGATTCTTGAGTAAAACTTTATTTTCTAAAACCTGAGGAACGAGATAATTACAAAATTAAAACTTTATTCTAAAATGCGACATTTTTATTATTATATAATTTTTTATTCTTACAATTTAAACTAGAGTGGCACCGACTATTGCACTTTTGACCTTCTTTGTAACATTTACAGCGATTTGTTTGACACTGTTTCTTGCATGCAGTACAGTTGCACTTAGCCTAACCTTGACCACCAAACCTAGATGATTGCTGTACTGCCTGACGAAGTCCTATTTCCTTGTCTGCACTTACTTCATCAATACTATACAGTTGATGGCTGCAGATATCAAATTGGCTACTACTATAGCGCACCTTGAGTATCCCATCTCTCACGCCTATTCGATATATGTCATTTTAGTTACGATCTAGGATAACACCGGCAACATTTCGTGGATCACCTTTCCCTCGATCAACTAACGGGATGGGAATTGTCATGTTATCTTCTGGATCACCTGGGAAGTGTTCTAAACGACTACGTTTGACCATGCGCTCAGCTTGAGCTAACTGACCAGCTAATGCTGTGGACCGTTGAAGTGCTATGTCTTCTTGGAGCTGATGAAGTCTTCCTTGAGGATTTTGGCCACAGGTTGGACTGACTGGATAGCCAGAACCCTCTGCTGAGTCATCTGAATAAAGGAAAACAAAGAATAAATGCAGTTACTTTTCTTTCCTTAATAAGAAAATAAAAAGAAATAATTAATGGTGATAGACTTGTCATGTAGTTTAAAATTTAACCAAATTAATTTTCAGTTACATTTTATAACAGTATTTTTTTCCATCTTTACCTGGCTGAGCGAAGTCTTCTGGTGAGTCATTTGGAGGAG
>NC_090742.1:11207074-11222074 GCF_036898095.1 Palaemon carinicauda
CAGGCAAACTGTGTAACCAGGCATTTCGTGAAATGCCTAAATATTTTAGGCATTTCGTGAAATGACTGATTCACTTAGGGATTTCCCGAAATATCTAAAATTTCCAGGCATTTCGCGAAATGACTTGTTTTATAACCCAGGGATTCGTGAAATGCTTGGATCATAAGAATTTTAGGTCAATATTGTATATTTGCTTGTATGTTGTACATGCTTAAGGAATCTTGGTAGCAATGTTTTTTTCTTTCTTTTTGCCAGGGGAAGGATTTTAGGTTAAATAGTATATATTTGCAGGTAGATTAAATATTTCTAGGGTATTTTAGTTGCAACAATTCTTTAATAACATATTTCTTAAAACCATATATTGTTTCTTCTTTCATTAAATGTACAATTAGACAAAAGGGCCTTTCTTCAGTGCCTCACGAAGAGATACTTGCTGTTCTTGGTTGATTTCCTCAACAATCGTTGGGGGCACAAGTTGAATTCAAACCTTATGAATTTAGTCCTTAGTATCACCGCCCTTACCCCAATAGTGTATAGGTTATTTTCATTTTCTTCCATGTTGATTCCTAGAAGATTTTTGGGATCCTCCCTTCCCCAGTCAACATGTGGAGCTGGCACAACGACATTGTCCCCTATTTCCCCATCTTTTAAGTCGATCTTACTCATTTGACCATACGTTCTGCTTGGCACACTTGACCCTTTCTGGTCCTCTTGCAGTTCTTGGAAATTTCTTGTTGTCTTCATGCAATATGCGGTGCTGAACTAAGTGGACCTGGGGTGGATAGGTGAAGATGGTGACTAACACATCAAGGGACTAGGATGGCTGCGTGGTCATGATGACTGGCTCAGAGGCCTCGAGTGGCTTGTCAGTTGGATCAGTAGGAGGCTGGGCTCCTAGTGCTGCAAGATCATCTTCTGTCTCTAAGGAGGTCAATGACCTCCTGAAGCAAGCTAGTGGAAGAGAGTCCATCTTTTGGATTCTCTCCAAGAAAAGTAGAATAGGGGGTACTCTTGATCCCTGAATGCTATGATGAGTTCTGGTTCTGAACAAAACGAAGGCCTAGGGACCAATCTCGGGTGTTGTTGTCAGAGAGCCAAGCAGTCAGCATGTCTTTGATGTTTGAGTTGGCCTGTTCAACTGATCCTTGACTCTGCCTCTCTAGGGGTTTGCCATGCACAAGATGCAGCCAGAGATTCTTCATCTCTCGAACCACATAGGAAGTGAATTCAGATCTATTATCAGATTGTAGGATGCATTGATCACCAATCAATAAGAAGATACCCAAAAGCTGAAAAGCAACCCCAGCTACTCTCTTGGATGTGAGTGGGCGTAGGATGACAGACTTGGTCAGATGGCACTGGTACAACATAATCCACTTGTGTTGGGCTTGTGGAGATGACTGCATGTCAATTAAATCGACTTGGCAGCGAGAATTTAAATCCCAAGTAAGGGCCGAACCACAACTCCCTTTGTCTTGGTTCTTTTTGTCTTTTCTTGGCAGGTAATGCAGTAGGACTTGAACAGGTCGACAGCCTCCGTTGTGAAGTTTGCATATTAAGAGTATGATATTAGTTTTAGTTAAATCTACATCCCAAATTTTCTCAAACTATAATCTAAAACTGCTTATATTGATCAGGGTACTTACTTGTTGAATTGTCTGCTCATATGGTTAAAAGAAATAAAAATAAGTGAATTACCTGCTCACATAGTTGAAAGAAATCAAAGAAAGGGGCCATTTAAAACAAAACTGAATTAACTTCTCAGGTACTTAAATTTAAATTGAACACCTGTGCTTGAAACAACTCTGGCTACAATTTATATGGAAATGAAATATATGAAAATCATATGGAAATGTTTACCAGATATGCATAAATCAATACTAATTATAACATAAATATTCAAAACCAACTTTCAGTGTATAAGAATCCGTATCAACACCCATATATACTTAAAACCACATAAAAGTGGTATTTGTAAACAAATACCAGAATTACACAGTTTGCCTGAATTCTATTAGGCAAAGTGTGTAATAAGAACTACTAAATTTCAGTCATTTCGCGAAATCCCCAAGTGAATCAGTCATTTCACGGAATGCCTAAAATTTTTAGGTATCTGGTTACACAGTTTGCCTGTAACATATGTATGTATATATATATATATATATATATATATATATATATATATATATATATATATACAGTATATATATATATATATATATATATATATATATATATATATATATAGTCAGACATTTGCTCTCTATTATACAGCAGAGATACTACATTTAGACTTTTTGCGTTATGATTTCTTCTACATCCTATTCTGTTAATACGCTGAACATGTATTACAAAAAGTATTAATTAAGAATATGTAAGATAACAATCGAAAACTTAATTTTGTTCTTCTTAACCTTTACCATGTAATTAAAACCCATATTTCATAATTCTAATATATATAAAAATTGAAGTGAATACTCAATTCTTTTTTTAATTATATGAAGACTATTTTTTGCATATTTAATTCGGTGCGTCAATGGGAGTGTTGAATGTCTATTGTCTCCTCAATTGAAAAACTTTAATATACAAACTTTTGCTTTGACAGAATATTCGTCAAAAACCATTTTCTAGATAAGACAAGAGATCATATTTTTTCAAGACAATGAATTTGAAATAGGCCGTAAAGGAAAAAATATAAAACCAAAACTATTTGAAATAGGCCATAAAGGAAAAAAAATGGAAACAGGCTGTAAAGAAAAAACAAAGCAAAAGCCATTTGAAATAGGCTGTAAAGCAAAAAACAAAGCAAAAGCGTATTTGAAATAGGCTGTAAAGCAAAAAACAAAGCAAAAGCGTATTTGAAATAGGCTGTAAAGCAAAAAAAAAGCAAAAGCTATTTGAAATAGGCTGTAAAGCAAAAACAAAGCAAAAGCTATTTGAAATAGTCTGTAAAGGAAAAAAAAAGCAAAAGCTATTTGAGATAGGCTGGAAATAAAACCAAAGCAAAAGCTATTTGAAATAGGCTGTAAAGCAAAAAATCAAAACAAGAACTATTTGAAATAGCCTGTAAATGAAAAAAAAAGATTAAATATGATGTCGAGGAAAAGAACCATTAGAAATAGGCCGTAAAGGAAAAGGACGAAACAAATAAACTATTTGAAATAGGTCGTAAAGGAAAAAAAAAAACAATTTGGGATAGGCCTTAGAAAACTATTTGAAAAAGGCCGTAAAGTAAAAAGACGAAACAAAAACTATTTGAAATAGGTATTACAGGAAAAAGAAAAAACCATTTGGAAGAGGCCAAAAAAAAAAAAAACTTTGAAATAGGCAGTAAAGTAAAAAGCCAAAACAAAAACTATTTGAAATAGGTTGTAAAGAAAAAAAATGGAATTGTCCCCAAAAAATACTATTTGAAATAGGCCAAAAAAAAAAAAAAAAAAAACAATTTGAAATTGGCCGAAAAGGAGAAAACTATTTGAAATAGGCCCAAAAAAATATCAGAAATTGGCCGTATAAAATTAGAAATAGGCCGTAAAAGATAAAAACTACTGTATTTGGTAGAGGATTATTTCTCTCGTCGTTGAAAGAGCAAACTTCTCTCAAGTTCATTTCAACGGTGAAATAGGATCTCAAACTTAGGCCTTAAACCCGTTTCAAACTTTGAAGGAAAAGAACGGGAAAACTACGTCATTCTAATTCGAAGGTTTTTCCCGGGGGGGAGGGGAGAATTTTCTTTTTGGGTAAAACTAATTTTCTAGTTGTTTTTCCCATAATGTTTAATTGAATGTAGAATATGTACAACTATAGTCAATTCTTTTTAGCGAGAAAGATTTGCACCGACTCGCAGGGATGCCCTTTTAGCTCGGAAAAGTTTCCTGATCGTTGATTGGTTGCACAAGATAATTCTAACCAATCAGATAGCAGTGCAAATGCGCCTCATTAAAAAAAAATTGAGTTTTGTGTACCAGAACCACAAGAAATTACTACTAAATATTTATATACATATATGCATGCAAACGCGCACACACATTCAACCCTTCCGATTCCTTCCCCCTTTTCTAAAATACAACCCGCTGGTTTGGCAATTTGTGAGGGCGTGTGGTTTCCGAGTGTACCCATCGGGGTACCCCCTCTAACAAGGGAATAATTACATTTAGTGTCTTTCATTGTCCCTTTCTCCATCTCCTTACAGAGAAATCTAATCTGAAATATGTTATATGATTAATATACCTCAAACGATACATCCATTTTTCAACCTTTTCTTTTATTCCCTCTGCATACATTACTCACCCTTTGGTCTTTCTTTACTTCCATATAAATACCTATTGGATTCTACTTTAAAAAAAATTCTATTTTACTTAGTTACTATTTAACAATAGCAAATATATATTTTTTTTTTTCACTTTTTGCTATACAACAATAGCAACTGAAATTGTTTGTGATTCTATACATTTCTCACCCTTTTGTCTTTCTTTACTTTCATATATATATACTTTTTGGATTTTACTTTTAAAGACTTATTTTATTTCACCTAGTTACTATTTAACAATAGCAAATGATTTTTTTTCTTATTATTTAACAATAGCAAATATATTATTTTTACTTAGTTACTGTTTAACAATAGCAAATATATTTTTTACTTACTATTTAACTATAGCAAATATATATTTTTTACTTAGTTACTATTTAACAATAAAAATATATTTTTTACTTACTTTTTAACAATAGCAAATACATTTTTTACTTAGTTACTATTTAGCAATAGCAATTAATTTTTTTACTTACTTACTATTTAACAATAGCAAATATATTCTTTATTTACTATTTAACAATAGGAAATATATTTTTACTAACTACTATTTAACAATAGGAAATATATTTTTTTACTTAACTACTATTTAACAGTAGCAAATATATTTTTACTTACTATTTAACAATAGCAAATATATTTTTTTACTTAGTTACTATTTAACAATAACAAATATATTTTTTACTTACTTTTTAACAATAGTAAATACATTTTTTACTTAGTTACTATTTAGCAATAGCAATTAATTTTTTTACTTACTTACTATTTAACAATAGCAAATATATTCTTTATTTACTATTTAACAATAGGAAATATATTTTTTACTAACTACTATTTAACAATAGGAAATATATTTTTTTTACTTAACTACTATTTAACAGTAGCAAATATATTTTTTACTTACTATTTAACAATAGCAAATATATTTTTTTACTTAGTTACTATTTAACAATAACAAATATATTTTTTACTTACTATTTAACAATAGCAAATAATTTTTTTTTACTTAGTTACTATTTAGCAATAGCAATTAAATTTTTTACTTACTTACTATTTAACAATAGCAAATATATTCTTTATTTACTATTTAGCAATAGGAAATATATTTTTTACTAACTACTATCTAACAATAGGAAATATATTTTTTTACTTAACTACTATTTAACAGTAGCAAATATATTTTTTACTTACTATTTAACAATAGCAAATATATTTTTTTACTTAGTTACTATTTAACAATAGCAAAACAGTAGCAAATATATTCTTTATTTACTATTTAACAATAGGAAATATATTTTTTTTACTTAACTACTATTTAACAGTAGCAAATATATTTTTACACACTATTTAACAATAGCAAATATATTTTTTAAATTACTTACTATTTCACAATAGCAAATATATTTTTTACTTACTATTTAACAAGAGCAAATATATTTTTACTTACTATTCAACAATAGCAAATATATTTGTTTACATACGTATTATTCAACAATCGCAAGTATAAATCTTTTTACTTAATTACTGTTGAACAAGAGTAAATATATATATTTTTTCACTTTGTTACTATTCAACAATAGCAAATGAAACTGTTTGAGAATTACCCTTTTAGTAATTGTAAGTCGCCGACTCATATTTAAGCGTCATACTCCTCTAAACATTGAAGAGATTATGTTTTTCAAAAGCCACGTACGAATAACAATTTCAAATGGTAGCAAATTATGTTCATGCACGTTTCTAAGCCATATGGTTTAGGGAAGGGGAGAGTTAACAAAAATAAGAGAGAGAGAGGGATTGGGCCGAAATAATCAAGGGAGAAGGGGATGAACAAATCAAATTCAACAACGAGCAACGTGAAATTAGAGACAAGGTGAGAAATGATAATGTACAGTTTTGTTTTAGAAGATTAGCTTGAAAAAACGTTCATTTGCATATACTTTTTCTGAATAAATGTTCATTTGGGGCATAACATTTAAGGAAAAATTTTTAATTCGCATGTGCAGAAAGTATATCTTTAAAAAAAAAATTCATTTACATACACTTTTTTCAGAATAAATTTTCATTTGGGCCATAACATTTAAAAAAAACGTGTTGAATTTGGATGTGCAGAAAATTCATAGCTTGTAAAAAAAAATTTTCATTTGCATACATATTTTAAGAATAAATGTTCATTTTGAACATACTATTAAAGGAGGCAACGTAAAATTACTGACAAGGTGAGAAACTATAATGTACAATTTTGTTTTAGATGTTTAGCTTGTAAAAAACGTTCATTTGCATACACTTTTTTAGAATAATTGTTCTTTTGTGGCATAACATTTAAGGAAACGTGTTGAATTTGGATGTGCAGAAAGTGTATATGTTCTAATCAGAACAAAAGAAAGGAAACGTATATGAATTTTCAAAATAGATATTCACTTGGAACATAACATTAAAGGAAACATGGTGAATCTACTGTAGGTGTACAGAAAAAGCTTAGTGTTCAATTTAGAACAAAATCAAGGAATCCTATATTAACTTTCAAAATAGATATTCCCTTGGAACATAACATTTTAGGAAACATGCTGAACTTGGATATACAAAAAAAAAACAAAAAAAAAAAAACATGTTCTATTTGCAACAAAAACAAGGAAAAATATATGAATTTTCAAAATAGATATTCACTCAGAACATAACATTTCAGGAAACATGCTGAAATTGGATATACAGGAAAAAAACCATATGTTCTATTTGTCACAGAAGCAAGGAAACCTATATGAATTTCCAAAATAGCTATTCACTTAGAATCTGGATGTACAGAAAAGATTATGTTCTATTTGGAACAAAAGCAAGGAAAAAGATTCCAGCAAACTATGGAGAGCATCACTATACATTTCCCCCAGATGCTTTGGAGAACTAGCGTTGATATCACTTCAGGAAGGTATATACTACAATGTCATTGACGAATACTTACTGATACGCTATTCCCATAAGCGGATTTAACTCTACTTAGGCACGTCTCCCTATTCAGAAAGTCGACAAGACCCGGAAACGGATTGTTGCCATAGGATCAATGTATCTTGTGACATATTTATGCAGATTATTTAGCAAGTAGTTACGTGTATGGATATATAAGCTAATTAATGACATATATGATATATCGAGGGTATTAGCAGTTCGGCGTGATTAGAAGTTGCAATTGAACTTAATCGATTGAAGGAATTTAACTTTGAGATATGTTCAAATTTTATGTAAGCACACACATACAGATATGTATATATATATTGGTGTGCTACTGTCTTAAGCACACATTTGAGTATGAGTTGTTTCAGATGTATTTAAATGGATTAACTGAATACATCTTAATGGTTTTTAAGTTTTATTTTTATAAAACAACAGAGTTAAACATCTCCATCACTGGAGGAAGCTGTGTTGGTCCAGACGACCAATTCTGGTGAAGTTTAGATATGAACTGAATAAATTATCGATATCACAGATATCGTATGCTTGCTTTAATTTAGCCACGTGACGGAATCGGAAGACACCTGCATCCGGTGACGTCACAAACTTTCACACGAGGAGACAATGTGTTGACGTTAAGAAAGAATGTCAATTTGCCGAGGTTAGCATTATACATCCTGCTTATAATTTGAATGACTACAGCAATCCCAGGGTTAGCTCTTCAAACCAACATGACATATTACGTCATTTGTTTTAAACATGTAATATTACTATTCTAATTATTACATAAGCTCGGCCAGCTATCTCAATTTTTTTTTTACAAAAATTTAACAACAAGCCGAAACATGGTTATTAGGTGTGACTGGACATACGTATTATTCTTTGTTTAACTTTAGCCATAATCAACTGAGGACGAATGTCCAAATAGGCACATTAAAAATAATAACAATAATGCATACAAAAAAGATGTTACCAAAGCAAAAAGAAAAATGCATGATAAAACCAAGATCATATATATGGTACATTGCTAGCAAATGATTACATGGTACCAAAAAACAAAATAAATTCTGACTTACATATGATTCGGTAACTTGATAAAGAATAATTGTTACCTTTGTCAGAAACAAGATACTCAATTTTTAGTGCACAAACACGAATTCCTGGTACGTACACGTACCACGGTTTCGTACATATATATATATATATTTATATATAGGGCTGATATATTTTATTAGATGCCCATAGATTCTGTTATATATTTTATTATATATTTTTTTTTCTCTTTTCTTTTTTTAACATTCCGGCTTATATACTTTTATTAGATGCCGAGAGAAAAAAATGATTTATATCCTTTTTTATTTTATTTATTTTTTAAATGTTGTTTTAAATGTATTTTTAACAATGCAAATGTAGAGAATTTCTTTAATTACATATTACTAGCGTACTAATCAGCTTTTCATACAAACATCTTCCCGACAAATTACTCCCTTAGCGAATGAGGTGGCCACTCATACAGCTTTGAACTGGATTAAATAGGGGGTATTGTCAGGGCTATGCAACTCATTCCTTTGTAGCTGCTTGCTGTGCCGTAACCTACGCCAAACAAGGATGTTCACGGCGATAAATATCATCACCGTGAAACACAAACTAGCCAGTATTATGGGGTGAAGAATTTCTTCATAAGTCGGTGACAGGTGGTCCTTTTCGGTAAGTTTCATCAACCGCTTTGCCACACGGCCGTTGTATGGGAGAGGAAGTGCTGGCATTGTAGAGGTCCACGTGAAGTTCGCGAAGTAGGCTCGTTCTCTGATGATTGTCCGTAGGCCAGTCACCATGGAATTCGGGGAAGTCCCGATACAACCATCTGCTGCGACGAAGATGTGGGTGAAGGATGTGGATCCGTCAGGGCATGATACATTGAAGCCGTTCTTGTCGTATCGTATCCACGAGCCATTATTTAGTCTGCAATTGAATTCTTTATTGTCAAAGGGATAAAGCTTATCCAGACAATTTTCACTTGTATGGGAGAGAGCACCGTCTAGCACTATACCTAACTCGCATGAATCCATTAAGTTTTTACGGAATTCAAATGAGTCAGCTGTACATATTTTTCTATCCATTGCGTCTGAACAGTGAGTTAATTGATTTAAGTCTTTAATGACCGTATATGTTTCCTTGTCTGGGGAAATCAATACGTGTCCTGTCAAACTGGATATTACTGGATTTGAGTGATTCGTCATGAAAGTCGGAAATGGTGATATCCTGTAAGATTGCCAGGCATCAGAAGAATCAAAGGGAATTGTAATCCTAATCTTGTTATTATCTACGTTTACTGTAATTAGGCTGTAATAAAATTCTAACCTATGTTCGTCTAACAAAGGAACATAGCCTAGTTTATCCCTTCCGTTCTCCAGAACTAATTTTAAGTAACGTATAGGCAACAAATGGGGCGACAATACACCTTTAGTTGCTAACGTGATAGCTTCTACATAATCCTTGGATTTCTCAATGAAATGTGCAATTCTGTTATGTATGTGATCTATCTTTGAATCATAATACGTTAATGTTGCCAACAAATCCTGTACTTCCATAATTTGAACGATATTATCTGAATGTTCATTTAACAAATCCATAATTTTATTGATTGAAGCTAACTGATCCCTTAGTTCTGACATAATCAATTCATCTTTATGAGTCAAGAACTCAATTTTCTTATTTTGATTACTAATTTTAAGACGATTGGAAATTCCTAAACCTAAACTTGCAACAGACCCAAAGATGCTTAATGCAGCATAAATGAACGGATTCCGTCTTTCTTTATGTTCGTGTCCTACAGTCCACATCAAAAGGTCATAAGCCAAAGATCCTGTCTCGCCAGTCTTATTTTTCAAGTCATCAGATAGCATCTCTGCAACTTTTAATGTTGATCCAAGCAAACTCTTAGTAGTCAAATGAAAATGTCTTCTATGCAACTCATCCAATGATGCAGAAAACCTTGAAATGGCGGTTCTTAAGCTAGTGACATCATTCTCTTGAAGAAAAATTGCTTGCATATGCACTTCGACAATTACGTTGGTTGATGTAATAAAAATGTCTTCTTGTCTTTCAACTATATTGCCATATTTAAAATATATATTTTTAGTCTTAGAACTCATCCCATACGAGAAAAATGTCTGAGCGAACAATATCACTCCCAACAACAAAAAATTCATCTTGGAAACCTGTAACGAGAAAAAATATATGTAATTACTCCTGTATTAAAAAGAAAACTTTTAGTCACACAAAATAAAATTTTTCCTCACTTCTTTTCCTCTCTTTTCTTTTTAATTTCTTATGTGAGACAATGGTACTATTCTCTCATCCGTGGGTTGGGCTACGTTTTGAATTCTAAACCTATTGGCCGTTAATGTTTCCAAAATGTTAAATGGGCCTTCAAACTTAGGTGTTAGTTTATAGTTGAGCCCTTTTCTGACATTGATTTGAATATAGATGTTATCACCCACGGTATATGTTTTAGTTGGTTTCGCTATTTTATCATGATTCCTTTTCATTATGATTTGTGATTCTTCTAAATTCTTTCGAAGGATATCATATCGACTTATACTTGCATTTATACATTCTTTTAAAGGATTTGATAGATTAGTTGTAGGCGTTAATACATGGAAAGGTGTTCTAACTGGGGTACCATACAATGCTTCATGCGGTGACATTTTAATTGATATATGATATGAATGATTCAGAGTACTCAGTGCCGCCGGTATTGCAATATCCCAGTTGGGGTCTGATCCCCCTAGTGTTACCCTCAATATATTTAATATCTTCCTATTTGCTCTTTCCACTAGCCCATTCGACTCTGGGTGATATATCATGGTATTAATCTTCTTTATGTTGAGGAATTCACACAATGAGGTAAGAAAGTGATTATTAAATTCACCAACCGAGTCTGAGATTATCATGTGTGGAATTCCATGTTTACAAATGTAACACTCGTAAAACTTCCTAGCGCATTCAATCGCAGTTTTAGTTTTAAGCGCTATTAGTTCTGTATATCGAGTTAAAGCATCTATAATTACTAAGAGGTGCTTATTTCCTCTGTCTGACTCGTAAAATCCTGTTAACAAATCTAAATGTATTCTTTCAAAGGGTTGATTGGGAACAGGATAAGCTCCTAGGCTGACAGGTGTTTTCGTATGCCCTTTGTTTTCCTGACATGTGCGACAATTAGCTATGTGTCTTTTTATATCTGTAAGCATTGTATGCCAATAAAACAATGATTTGGCTTTCTGTGACATTAATGAGAACCCAGGGTGTCCATGTAATGGATTTGAATGCAACCAATTCAGGACAGTGGAAATAAGTGAGTTTGGTACTACTACCTGGTCGTTAGTTACATGTGGTGTATTGCGGGTTTTCCTTGTCACAGTCCTACACAGAATATTATCTTTGATTATATAATTCTGCTGCTTATACTTTATATATTCCTTTTCTTTATGATTGCCTTTCAAAGCATTTATAATTGTTTCTATTTTCTGATCTTTTCTTTGCTCAGTGTGTAACAATTCAGCACTCCAGCCTAAATCTTCTTGTTCAGATATTGTTTTTACAATAGGCATGGATGTTGATATATCTATTAATTCAGCTAAAGGCTCCGTACAAGATGACACGGGGTTGCGTGATAATGCATCCGCAATGATATTTGCTTTCCCAGGTAAATACCCGATTCTTGCGCCAAAATCTTGAATGATCAAATGCCACCGAGTTCGTTTAGGGCTGTGATTGAAGCCTTTAAAGAACTCTGTTAGTGGTTTATGGTCAGTAAGAACCTTAACGGGATAACCGTAAATTATGAACTTAAAATGCACTAGCGAATTAACAATAGCTAGTCCTTCCTTGTCTATTACTGCATACTTACTTTCGGAAGTTCTCAATTTTCGAGAATAGAAAGCTATCGGGAAAAACTGTTTATCATATTGCTGAAGCAATACCCCTCCTACTCCTAAGTCTGAGGCGTCTGTTGCAATGAAGAATTCCTTACCGAAGTCAGGAAATTTTAAGATAGGAGAACTACACAGTTCATCTTTCAAAGTATTAAACGCCTGTTGATGTTGCTCAGACCATATGAAATCTACGCCCTTCTTCGTAAGATCAGTTAAAGGAGCGGCTATTATTGAATAGTTGCGTATAAAACGCCTGTAATATCCACTACAACCCAGAAATTGTTGTATTCCCTTGACATTAGTAGGTATGGGAAAATTACGTATAGCCGACACCTTATCATGGACTACTTTAAGACCTTGGCTTGACACCATGAAACCCAAATATATTAATTCTGTTTTGAAAAACTCACACTTACTAATCTTTACCCTTAAGTTATGTTGTCTTAATCTCTGTAGTACTAGTTCTAACTTACGTAGATGTTCTTCTAAGGTGTTGGAAAAGATTACAAGATCATCCATATAGGTATGCAATATATCCCCTAACAAGTCTCCAAACACTATGTTAATCATTCTTGTAAATGTTATAGGAGCACAACGTAAACCAAAAGGCATCCGTAAAAATTCATAATGTCCCCTGGCTGTGCTGAAGGCTGTGTATGGGATACTATCTTCTTCTAATGATATCTGGTGAAAGCCTTTAAGTAAGTCCAAACTGGTAAAATATTTATTCTGACCTAACAAAGACAAAATATCGTCAGTACATGGCACTGGGAATCGATCAGGGATCGTTTCCTCGTTTAGACGACGAAAGTCGACGCAGATACGCCATGTTCGATCTTTTTTCGGTACAACTATTAAAGGAAAATTATAAGTGCTATTTGATTTTCTAATGACTCCTTCCTCTAACATTTTACCTACTTCATCATTTATTTCATTCTGGAATTTCATAGGGAGTCTGTACGAGGGTACATATATAATTTTCTGCTTGTCTTTTAACCTTATTTGATGCTCAATCACATCTGTTTTTCCTAAGGATCCATCCGTAGTGGAAAAGACATCTGTATATTTAGTTAAAAGTTCAAAAATTTTCTGCTGAATTTCTTCGTCTTGAATGTCCTTACTGATTTTATTTTTAATAGATCGCAAAAGGGACTCATCCGCAACTGATTGAGAGTGATTGATTTCAGCAACGGTAAGAATACGATGTTTATAAACTTCTACATCCAAGATATGTTGATTTTTGTGAATTACTAAAGTGTTATTTAAATGATTACAGACTTCGATATTACATTGCTGATGTGAGCCTACTGTATAAATAGCTTGTGTGACAGACAATCCGTTAGTTTTCAAAGTATCGGAAAGGATTAATATTTCAGATCCCGGTAGTGTTTTCTTTATTTGCACTATTAAATTCGAAGGTATGTTTGGTTCGATATATTGCGTGCAAGATGATATTACGGGTGAACGAGAATTCTGCTGGGTCGCGTATATTATTTCTTTATTAGTGAGACAAGTTATTGGTTCTTCAACGTACGTTACGGTTACATTTGTCGTCTCCTTTTTATCCAAAACTGACTTTAAAGTATTAGAAGACTTATAGAATTTCCCTTTGATATACACGCCGTGCTTGGCAGGAGCTAAGATAATGTTTTGATTTCCCATAGATGGGTATCCTATAATTACAGCTGGATACATATTAATGTTTTTTACAACAACAAATGTATCGGCAAACGTGCGATTACCGACTCTGAACTGAATATGAGTTATGCCTATGACGTTTAATTCATTATTTCCTATACCTGAAAGTCTAATTCCGGATTTTTCAATCGGAAAGTTCGAAAACAACAAATGATGCGTCTTCAAATCCATAATATTACGTGGACTACCAGAGTCAAAAAATAACGTAAAGGATTTGTGTTCTAAATTTACAGCATATAAGGTTGGCCGTAACTCATTTTGGCTTATTATTGTATGAATTCGTTGCAAATCTACGGGAGCATGCACTGTTTTACTTAATTCGGCCGTGTGTTTCATAGGAAAATCTATTGTCTCACAATTATCTGATAAAACATTAAATTGATTATTCAATACTATTGATGTTGACATAAATGACCTTGACCCAACATCACTCTCTTCCCCTCTAGAGTTAACTATGTGGTATTTGCTTTGCTCTGCACATTCTGAAAATTAGGCTGACTTTGCGAGGTCTGGTTTGACGGCCCAGGCTCAGCGATATTTGAAGAAGTGTTTGTTTGTTTCGGACTCTGAACTGCATTGACATTTTGTTGTTTC
The DNA here is from genome assembly GCF_036898095.1 of Palaemon carinicauda. NCBI lineage: Eukaryota > Metazoa > Arthropoda > Malacostraca > Decapoda > Palaemonidae > Palaemon > Palaemon carinicauda. The sequence continues at coordinate 11,221,553 of NC_090742.1, forward strand.
TTCTTATTGTTAAAATGAGGATTTTTCTTTTTATTTCCATATGGAACTGACTGTGGAATTGACTGTGTATTTCTAGGATATTGTTGTGTCTTACGCGCGTAACATTGACTATAAGAATGTGATGCTGTGTTGTGAACTGAACAAAATTTCGTTCTACAGTCTGCGCTTATGTGACCTTGACGTTTGCAGTTGTAACACGTCACTCCCGCTACTGGACTGTTAATTACGTTCACTGTTTGTGGTTTTGTTTCATTCTTAGCAAAAACTTGAGTTAACACGGGATCGAGATCTGGACACTTGGACATGTGTTTCTTTATCTGTTTATAGACATCCAATTCCGTACTTGCAGGCATTACCTTCTTATCAAAGCACCGCACTAAAGCTTCAGGCAACATAAGTGTCATGCAAGTTAAATACATTAATCGTAAAAAATCTTTCACGGAGATGTTATCGTTAGTAACCCAAGTGGAATTACCTAAAATGTCCTGATATTCGTTAAGCCTATCAGCTATGAGAGCTGCT
>NC_090742.1:11237308-11239808 GCF_036898095.1 Palaemon carinicauda
AGAGAAGAGAGAGGAGAGAGAGAGAGAGAGAGAGAGAGAGAGAGAGAGAGAGATGAGATGTACTTAAGAGGATATGAAGAAGATTAATTTTTTATATCTCTCGTGCAGTAAAAGAGAGAGAGAGAGAGAAGAGGAGAGAGAGGAGAGATGGAGAGAGAGAGAGAGAGGAGAGGTCAAATTATGTGTAATTGGTGTTGGTATTAAACTTATAAAACTAATATTTCGTATCCGGAAATGTAAAGACTGTAAATATTATTCGTAATTTGAACAAAATTCGACACCTGCTGGCCTCTCCTAACTTATACCATGCTTCGAAAACAAACACATAGATTTTAACCAATGTTTAAATGAAAAATATTCAAAAATACGACCTACCCTCTCTCTCTCTCTCTCTCTCTCTCTCTCTCTCTCTCTCTCCATCTCTCTCTCTCTCTCTGGCTGCTTTGGAAAGTTATAATTTCTTTAGTTAAATGGATTGCATTTGAATTATACATATGTATGGATGCATACACACACACACACACACACACACATATATATATATATATATATTATATATATATATATATATATATATATATATATACATATATATATATATATATATATATGAATAAATAAACAAATAAATATATCTATATATATATATATATATATATATATATATATATATTTATGAATATATATATATATATATATATATATATATATATATATATATATATATTTATGAATTATATATATATATATATATATATATATATATATATATATATATATATATATGTATATATATATATATGATAAATTTTGCACATTTAAATGTGTTTTTTCATATTTAAAATAAGCCATATATGTTATTCATTAATGTCTGGATTGTCTTACCGACCTCGGGATCAGAGTTACGAGGCGAAACTACTCATAGACAATAGCATCTGACCCAGCAGGGAATCGAACCCTGGTCTAAGATGCTTGTATAACAGTGACCGTACCATTTAGCCACGAATAAATGGTACGGTCTGGCTAAATAGTACGGTCGCTGTCATACAAGCGTCCTGAACCAGGGTTTGATTCCCGGCCGGTCAGATGTTATTGTTTTTGAGTGATTTCGCCTCGAGACTCTGAGCCCAAGGTCGGTAAGAGAATCAAGACATTATTGTATTAAAATTTATGGCATATTTGAAACATACATATATATATATATATATATACTATATATATATATATATATATATATATATATATATGTGTGTGTGTGTGTGTGTGTGTGTGTGTGTTTAGCCAGACACTTTCTCTTTAGTATACATACACACACACACACACACACACACATATATATATATATATATACAGAGAGAGAGAGAGAGAGAGAGAGAGAGAGAGAGAGAGACAGAGAGAGAGAGAGAGAGAGAGAGAGAGAGAGAGAGAGAGAGAGAGAGAGAGAGAAGTGACGAATAACAGCTCCGAGCCAAATTATGTAAAGTCTCCTCACAACGCCCAGAAACTTCTACGAAAGCTCTTTAAAGCATCTGACTATATTCAGTTTTTGAGGTCATTAAAGCTCACTAATCCCTTGACTCGCTGGAGATTATGGAACAAAGTTACGTGAAACAGATGAGGATGCGAGAATTAAGACTCCATTACGAAGTTAGCAAAGGATTAAAGCCTTATTGTTATACGTATACTTCAGTATTGAGAAACGCGGGTAAGACTGTCTGAAGGTGCAGTCAACCAAGGAGAGAAACCCACTCGGTGGTACAGCACTCGGTTAACGCCTTGTTGTTTTGGGGTTTGCTCCATTCTTACCGTCTATTATTTAACTCAGCTGTAAGTTGGTTGCCACTACTTTCTAGGGCTATATAAATGGTGTGTATATATGCATATATGAACAACAACAACAACAACAAATGCAGTTGTTTCTAATCCACTGTAGGACAGAGGCCTCAGACATGTCTTCTTTCATGTTTAGATTTTGGATATTTTCATCACCACGCTGTCCACGGTAATTTGGTGATGGTGGAAGACTTTAGTCTGATCGCTCACAGCAAACTAACCTAATCCACTGCAGGACAGGGGGTCTCAGAGGCTCAGACTTGTCCTTATTCATGTTTAGGGTTTGAATATTTTCATCACCACGCTGCCCACGGTAATTTGGTGATGGTGGGAGACTTTAGTCTGATCGTTCACAGCAAACCGACCTAATCCACTGCAGTACAGAAGCCCCAGAAGCACAGTCATGTCTTTATTCGTGTCTAGGGTTTGGATATTTTCATCACCACGCTGCACACGGTAATTTGGTGATGGTGGGAGACTTTAGTCTGATCGCTCACAGCAAACTAACCTAATCCACTGCAGGACAGGGGTCTCAGAGGCTCAGACTTGTCCTTATTCATGTTTAGGGGTTTGAATATTTTCATCACCACGCTGCCCACGGTAATTTGGTGATGGTGGGAGACTTTAGTCTGATCGCTCACAGCAAACCGACCTAATCCACTGCAGT
>NC_090742.1:11244808-11247308 GCF_036898095.1 Palaemon carinicauda
GTATATATATCGCTCAACTCAGAGGAAGAACCGAATGGGTTCCCAGTCCGAGTGCTTTTAAAGTAACATTACCATCATCATAATAATAATAATAATAATAATAATAATAATAATAATAATAATAATGTCCCTTCTAGGACTGAAGTACGTGTAGGCCTATGTATGCAGCCGTTTCCCATCTACTGCAGTACAAAGGCCTCAGACATGAAATGCCTGGGCTTTGGCCAGCTTTCATCACCAGGCTGGCCAACTGCAAATTGTTGATGGTGGGAGACTTTGGTCTGATTGCTCATAGCAAACCAACCTAGTATGGGTGGTCATGTCTAGTATAGCTTTGCTGATCGTGGCGAGAGAGAGAGAGAGAGAGAGAGAGAGAGAGGAGAGAGAGAGAGAGAGAGAGATCGCGACTGCAACTGGCAAACGTTTGCTTATGTTCGATTCGGCTAAGCTTGACTTCATCTTTATATCCATAACCATTAGTCGCAAGTTGTATCAGAATAAACATTTCCTTTATTCAAAGAATTTTAAACTAAATATTAGTAGAAGTTAAAATGAAGAAGGGATACGAGACGAGGACTATGAGGGAAGTTCGTTAACTCTTTTTACGAAGCTCTGGGGAATTCGGACTAGCAGTGTTCGGTAACTTCGGCTACTCGACAACCCGCCTCCTGTGAAGAGATGGTCCGCCATGTTCGTTCGTTCGTTCAGATTGCCCCAAGTTCCGTCACCTCCCTACGTTTGATAAGATACTATAAGATAGGATAAAATGTGGAAAGTAGATCATGTAAACATATAATGTTTATACAAGTAACTATTAATGCTCAGAATGTTTTGTTATGCCAGAGAGTAGGTAATATCAGCCAGCTTCCTTGAGCCTAAAGTGGCCCCAAGATTATAGATTATAAAGTTCACACTATCACCCTACACGGAATAAAATAATAATAATAATAATAATAATAATAATAATAATAATAATAATAATAGGCTCAGGTTGAGATATAGAAATATAATTCAATGTAAGGTAAGAATTGTTTTTTTTTTCCTAATTAGATATACTTTTTGGCCTTTTCTTGTAAACATTACTTATATATTATTCATTGGCATTTTCGTTTATTATAAAGCCTCATATATAGCCAAGGCATATAATGAGAATGGCAGACAATAGATAGACATTAAGAATAAATGGAAGAAAGACATACTTCATAGTCTCTTTCCGTAGAGTTTCCAGATAACATAAGGGTTGCCATAGGAAATCACCCTCTGGACCAGAAGTCTAGTGGTAAATTTTGAGAGATAATTCTTGATAATAAACTAACTTTTTGTGAGCATGTTAACATGATAGTTCATAAAATTACCAAAGTAATGGGTATCATATATAGATTAAAAGAGTATTATTATTATTATTATTATTATTTCTTGCTAAGCTACAACCCTAGTTGGAAAAGCAGGATGCTATAAGCCCAAGGGCTCTAACAGGGAAAATAGCCCAGTGAGGAAAGGAAAAAGTGAAAAAACAATATTTAAAGAAGAGTAACATCCTTAAAATAAACATCTCCTATATAAACTATATAAACTTTAACAAAACAAGAGGAATATAAATTAGATAGAATAGCATGCCCGAATATACCCTCAAGCAAGAGAACTCTGACCCAAGACAGTGGAAGACCATGGTACAGAGGCTATGACACTATCCAAGACTAGAGAACAATGGTTTGATTTTGGAGTGTCCCTCTCCTAGGAGAGCTGCTTACCATAGCTAAAGAGTCTCTTTTACCCTTACCAAGAGTTAAGTAGCCACTGAACAATTACAGTACAGTAACCCCTTGGGGGAAGAAGAATTGTTTGGTAACCTCAGTGTTGTCAGGTGTATGAGGACAGAGGAGACTATGTAAAGAATAGGTCAGGATATTCGGTGTATGTGTAAGCAAAGGGAAAATGAACCGTAACCAGAGAGAAGGATCTAATGCAGTACAGTCTGCATTACGGCGGGGGTTGGGGGAGTAGAAATGTCCTTCAAAATAGACTGGTAAGAATCATAAGCTCCAGTGATTACTTAGCTCATACATCGCCACTCTTCCGGTTGCTCTCGATATTGAAGCTGGAAGACGCTTATAATATTATCATTATAATTATCATTAATTACTAAGATACAACTCTAGTTGGAAAAGCAGGATGCTATAAGCCCAGGGGCCCCAAAAGGGAAAATAGCCCTTAATGAATATGATGTTCCAGACACTTATATTAAACAAATTTCCAGATTTGAGACGAAAAATAATTCAGGACCAATCAGTTCATCCACATGGAACAAGAAATTCAAACTTAGCTCTTCCTTTCATATCACTCAAATATGAACCAGGTTTGAAGTCTCTGTGACAACGATGTCCAAACTTATGGCTGATTACGTGAATTGGACATTTTGCTTGACTGTGACCTTGACCTTCCAATATATATATATATATATATATATATATATATATATATATATATACATATTCTGTGT
>NC_090742.1:11249808-11272308 GCF_036898095.1 Palaemon carinicauda
TTCGAATATGGATGGACCCCTGATAGTTAAGTAAAAGGTATCTCTGGGTTAGATGTCTGGCTTCATGCTGCTTGGATTGAATGCTTGGCTTAATTGCCCGGCTGATGAGGCTTGGCTTAAATGTCTGCCTTCATGCTGCTTGCTTTAAATGCTTGGCTTAATTGCCTGGCTGATGAGGCTTGACTTAAATGTCTGGCTTCATGCTTCTTGGATTGAACGCTTGGCTTAATTGCCTGGCTGATGAGGCTTGGCTTAAATGTCTGGCTTCATGCTTCTTGGATTGAACGCTTGGCTTAATTGCCTGGCTGATGAGGCTTGGCTTAAATGCCTGGCTTCATGCCTCTTAGATTGAACGCTTGGCTTAATTGCCCGGCTGATGAGGCTTGGCTTAAAGGCCTGGCTTCATGCCTCTTGGATTGAACGCTTGGCTTAATTGCCTGGCTGATGAGGCATGGCTTAAATGTCTGGCTTCATGCCTCTTGGATTGAACGCTTGGCTTAATTGCCCAGCTAATGAGGCTTGGCTTAAATGTCTGGCTTCATGCCTTTTGGATTGAACGCTTGGCTTCATTGCCCGGCTAATGAGGCTTGGCTTGAATGTCTGGCTTCATGCTTCTTGGATTGAACGCTTGGCTTAATTGCCCGGCTAATGAGGCTTGGCTTAAATGTCTGGCTTCATGCTGCTTGGATTGAACGCTTGGCTTAATTGCCCAGCTAATGAGCCTTGTCTTAAATGTCTGGCTTCATGCTGCTTGGATTGAACGCTTGGCTTAATTGCCTGGCTAATGAGGTTTGGCTTAAATGTCTGGCTTCATACTGCTTGTATTAAATGCTTGGCTTAATTGCCCGGCTAATGAGGCTTGGCTTAAATGTCTGGCTTCATGCTTCTTGGATTGAACGCTTGGCTTAATTGCCTGGCTAATGAGGCTTGGCTTAAATGTCTGACTTCATGCTTCTTGCTTTAAATGCTTGGCTTAATTGCCTGGCTAATGAGGCTTGTCTTAAATGTCTGGCTTCATGCTGCTTGCTTTAAATGCTTGGCTTAATTGCCTGGCTAATGAAGCTTGGCTTAAATGTCTGGCTTCATGCTGCTTGGATTAAATGCTTGCCTTAATTGCTTGGCTAATGAGGCTTGGCTTGAATGTCTGGCTTCATGCTGCTTGGATTAAATGCTTGGCTTAATTACCTGGCTAATGAGGCTTGACTTAAATGTCTGGCTTCATGCTGCTTGCTTTAAATGCTTTTCTTAATTGCCCGGCTAATGAGGCTTGGCTTAAATGTCTGGCTGCATGCTGCTTGGATTAAATGCTTGGCTTAATTGCCTGGCAAATGAGGCTTGGCTTAAATGTCTGGCTTCATGCTGCTTGCTTTAAATGCTTGGCTTAATTGCCTGGCTAATGAGGCTTGGCTTAAATGTCTGGCTTCATGCTGCTCGCTTTAAATGCTTGGTTTAATTGCCTGGCTAATGAGGTTTGGCTTAAATATCTGGCTTCATGCTTCTTGGATTGAATGCTTGGCTTAATTGCCTGGCTGATGAGGCTTGGCTTAAGTGTCTGGCTTCATGCTGCTCGCATTAAATGCTTGGCTTAATTGCCCGGCTAATGAGGCTTGGCTTAAATGTCTGGATTCATGCTGCTCCGATTGAATGCTTGGCTTAATTGCCCGGCTGATTAGGCTTGGATTAAATGTCTGGCTTCATGCTGCTTGGATTAAATGCTTGGCTTAATTGCCTGGCTAATGAGGCTTGGCTTGAATGTCTGGCTTGCATGCTGATTGCTTTAAAAGCTTGGCTTAATTGTCCGGCTAATGAGGCTTGGCTTAAATGTCTGGTTTCATGCTGCTTGCTTTTAATGCTTGGCTTAATTGCCTGGCTAATGAGGCTTGGCTTAAATGTCTGGCTTCATGCTGCTCGCTTTGAATGCTTGGTTTAATTGCCTTCCTAATGAGGCTTGGCTTAAACGTCTGGCTTCATGCTGCTCGCTTTAAATGCTTGGCTTAATTGCCTGGCTAATGAGGCTTGGCTTAAATGTCTGGCTTCATGCTGCTCCCTTTAAATGCTTGGCTTAATTGCCCGGCTAATGAGGCTTGGCTTGAATGTCTGGCTTCATGCTGCTCCGATTGAATGCTTGGCTTAATCGCCCGGCTGATTAGGCTTGGCTTAAATGTCTGGCTTCATGCTGCTGGGATTAAATGCTTGGCTTAATTGCCTGGCTAATGAGACTTGGCTTGAATGTCTGGCTTCATGCTGCTTGGATTGAACGCTTGGCTTAATTGTCCGGCTAATGAAGCTTGGCTTAAATGTCTGGTTTCATGCTGCTTGCTTTAAATGCTTGGATTAATTGCCTGGCTAATGAGGCTTGGCTTAAATGTCTGGCTTCATGCTTCTTGGATTGAATGCTTGGCTTAATTGCCTGGATAATGAGGCTTGGCTTAAATGTCTGGCTTCATGCTTCTTGGATTGAATGCTTGGCTAAATTGCCTGGCTAATGAGGCTTGGCTTAAATGTCTGGCTTCATGCTTCATGCTTTAAATGCTTGGCTTAATTTTGGCTTAATTTCCCAGCTAATGAGGCTTGGCTTAAATGTCTGGCTTCATGCTGCTTGGATTAAATGCTTGGCTTAATTGCCCGGCTAATGAGGCTTGGCTTAAATGTCTGGCTTCATGCTTCTTGGATTGAATGCTTGGCTTAATTGCCTGGCTAATGAGGCTTGGCTTAAATGTCTGGCTTCATGCTGCTCCGATTGATTGCTTGGCTTAATTGCCTGGCTAATGAGGCTTGGCTTAAATGTCTGGCTTCATGCTGCTTGCTTTAAATGCTTGGCTTAATTGCCTGGCTAATGAGGCTTGGCTTAAATGTCTGGCTTCATGCTGCTTATATTGAATGCTTGGCTTAATTGCCTGGCTAATGAGGCTTGGCTTAAATGTCTGGCTTCATGCTGTTGGATTAAATGCTTGGCTTAATTGCTTGGCTAATGAGGCTTGGCTTAAATGTCTGGCTTCATGCTGCTTGGATTAAATGCTTGGCTTCATTGCCCAGCTAATGAGGCTTGGCTTAAATGTCTGGCTTCATGCTTCTTGGATTGAATGCTTGGCTTAATTGCCTGGCTAATGAGGCTTGGCTTAAATGTCTGGCTTCATGCTTCTTGGATTGAATGCTCGGCTTAATTGCCTGGCTAATGAGGCTTGGCTTAAATGTCTGGCTTCATGCTGCTCCGAATGAATGCTTGGCTTAATTGCCTGGCTAATGAGGCTTGGCTTAAATGTCTGGCTTCATGCTGCTTGCTTTAAATGCTTGGCTTAATTGCCTGGCTAATGAGGCTTGGCTTAAATGTCTGGCTTCATGCTGCTTATATTGAATGCTTGGCTTAATTGCCTGGCTAATGAGGCTTGGCTTAAATGTCTGGCTTCATGCTGTTGGATTAAATACTTGGCTTAATTGCTTGGCTAATGAGGCTTGGCTTAAATGTCTGGCTTCGTGTTTCTTGGATTGAATGCTTGGCTTAATTGCCTGGCTGATGAGGCTTGGCTTAAATGTCTAGCTTCGTGCTTTTTGGATTGAATGTTTGGCTTAATTGCCTGGCTAATGAGGCTTGGCTTAAATGTCTGGCTTCATACTTCATGGATTCAATTCTTGGCTTAATTGCCCGGCTAATGAGGCTTGGCTCAAATTTCTGGCTTCATTCTGCTCGCTTTAAATGCTTGGTTTAATTGCCCAGCTAATGAGGCTTGGCTTAAATGTCTGGCTTCATGCTGCTATTATTGAATGCTTGGCTTAATTGCCTGGCTAGTGAGGCTTGGCTTAAATGTCTGGCTTCATGCTGCTCGCTTTAAATGCTTGGCTTAATTGCCCGGCTAATGAGGCTTGGCTTAAATGTCTGGCTTCATGCTGCTCGCTTTAAATGCTTGGCCTAATTGCCCGGCTAATGAGGCTTGGCTTAAATGTCTGGCTTCATGCTGCTCCGATTGAATGCTTGGCTTAATTGCCCGGCTGATTAGGCTTGGCTTAAGTATCTGGCTTCATGCTGCTTGGATTAAATGCTTGGCTTAATTGCCTAGCTAATGAGGCTTGGCTTAAATGTCTGGCTTCATGCTGCTTGCTTTAAATGCTTGGCTTAATTGTCCGGCTAATGAGGCTTGGCTTAAATGTCTGGCTTCATGCTTTTTGGATTGAACGCTTGGCTTAATTGCCCGGCTAATGAGGCTTTGCTTAAATGTCTGGCTTCATGCTGCTTGGATTGAACGCTTGGCTTAATTGCCCGGCTAATGAGCCTTGGCTTAAATGTCTGGCTTCATGCTGCTTGGATTGAACGCTTGGCTTAATTGCCCGGTTAATGAGGTTTGGCTTAAATGTCTGGCTTCATGCTGCTTGTATTAAATGCTTGGCTTAATTGCCCGGCTAATGAGGCTTGGCTTAAATGTCTGGCTTCATGCTTCTTGGATTGAACGCTTGGCTTAATTGCCTGGCTGATGAGGCTTGGCTTAAATGTCTGGCTTCATGCTTCTTCCTTTAAATGCTTGGCTTAGTTGCCTGGCTAATGAGGCTTGGCTTAAATGTCTGGCTTCATGCTGCTTGCTTTAAATGCTTGGCTTAATTGCCTGGCTAATGAAGCTTGGCTTAAATATCTGGCTTCATGCTGCTTGGATTAAATGCTTGCCTTAATTGCTTGGCTAATGAGGCTTGGCTTAAATATCTGGCTTCATGCTGCTTGGATTAAATGCTTGGCTTAATTGCCTGGCTAATGAGGCTTTACTTAAATGTCTGGCTTCATGCTGCTTGCTTTAAATGCTTGTCTTAATTGCCCGGCTAATGAGGCTTGGCTTAAATGTCTGGTTGCATGCTGCTTGGATTAAATGCTTGGCTTAATTGCCTGGCAAATGAGGCTTGGCTTAAATGTCTGGCTTCATGCTGCTTGCTCTAAATGCTTGGCTTAATTGCCTGGCTAATGAGGCTTGGCTTAAATGTCTGGCTTCGTGCTGCTCGCTTTAAATGCCTGGTTTAATTGCCTGGCTAATGAGGTTTGGCTTAAATATCTGGCTTCATGCTTCTAGGATTGAATGCTTGGCTTAATTGCCTGGCTGATGAGGCTTGGCTTAAATGTCTGGCTTCATGCTGCTCGCTTAAAATGCTTGGCTTAATTGCCCGGCTAATGAGGCTTGGCTTAAATGTCTGGATTCATGCTGCTCCGATTGAATGCTTGTCTTAATTGCCCGGCTGAATAGGCTTGGCTTAAATGTCTGGTTTCATGCTGCTTGGATTGAATGCATGGCTTAATTGCCTGGCTAATGAGGCTTGGCTTGAATGTCTGGCTTCATGCTGCTTGCTTTAAATGCTTGGCTTAATTGTCCGGCTAATGAGGCTTGGCTTAAATGTCTGGTTTCATGCTGCTTGCTTTAAATGCTTGGCTTAATTGCCTGGCTAATGAGGCTTGGCTTAAATGTCTGGCTTCATGCTGCTCGCTTTGAATGCTTGGTTTAATTGCCTTCCTAATGAGGCTTGGCTTAAACGTCTGGCTTCATGCTGCTCGCTTTAAATGCTTGGCTTAATTGCCTGGCTAATGAGGCTTGGCTTAAATGTCTGGCTTCATGCTGCTCCCTTTAAATGCTTGGTTTAATTGTCCGGCTAATGAGGCTTGGCTTGAATGTCTGGCTTCATGCTGCTCTGATTGAATGCTTGGCTTAATTGCCCGGCTGATTAGGCTTGGCTTAAATGTCTGGCTTCATGCTGCTTGGATTAAATGCTTGGCTTAATTGCCTGGCTAATGAGGCTTGGCTTGAATGTCTGGCTTCTTGCTGCTTGGATTGAACGCTTGGCTTAATTGTCCGGCTAATGAGGCTTGGCTTAAATGTCTGGTTTCATGCTGCTTGCTTTAAATGCTTGGCTTAATTGCCTGGCTAATGAGGCTTGGCTTAAATGTCTGGCTTCATGCTGCTCGCTTTGAATGCTTGGTTTAATTGCCTTCCTAATGAGGCTTGGCTTAAACGTCTGGCTTCATGCTGCTCGCTTTAAATGCTTGGCTTAATTGCCTGGCTAATGAGGCTTGGCTTAAATGTCTGGCTTCATGCTGCTTATATTGAATGCTTGGCTTAATTGCCTGGCTAATGAGGCTTGGCTTAAATGTCTGGCTTCATGCTGTTGGATTAAATGCTTGGCTTAATTGCTTGGCTAATGAGGCTTGGCTTAAATGTCTGGCTTCATGCTGCTTGGATTAAACGCTTGGCTTAATTGCCCAGCTAATGAGGCTTGGCTTAAATGTCTGGCTTCATGCTTCTTGGATTGAATGCTTGGCTTAATTGCCTGGCTAATGAGGCTTGGCTTAAATGTCTGGCTTAATGCTTCTTGGATTGAATGCTCGGCTTAATTGCCTGGCTAATGAGGCTTGGCTTAAATGTGTGGCTTCATGCTGCTCCGATTGAATGCTTGGCTTAATTGCCCAGCTAATGAGGCTTGGCTTAAATGTCTGGTTTCATGCTGCTTGCTTTAAATGCTTGGCTTAATTGCCTGGCTAATGAGGCTTGGCTTAAATGTCTGGCTTCATGCTGCTTATATTGAATGCTTGGCTTAATTGCCTGGCTATTGAGGCTTGGCTTAAATGTCTGGCTTCATGCTGTTGGATTAAATGCTTGGCTTAATTGCTTGGCTAATGAGGCTTTGCTTAAATATCTGGCTTCGTGTTTCTTGGATTGAATGCTTGGCATAATTGCCTGGCTGATGAGGCTTGGCTTAAATGTCTGGCTTCGTGCTTTTTGGATTGAATGCTTGGCTTAATTGCCTGGCTAATGAGGCTTGGCTTAAATGTCTGGCTTCATACTTCATGGATTCAATTCTTGGCTTAATTGCCCGGCTAATGAGGCTTGGCTCAAATTTCTGGCTTCATTCTGCTCGCTTTAAATGCTTGGTTTAATTGCCCAGCTAATGAGGCTTGGCTTAAATGTCTGGCTTCATGCTGCTATTATTGAATGCTTGGCTTAATTGCCTGGCTAATGAGGCTTGGCTTTAATGTCTGGCTTCATGCTGCTCGCTTTAAATGCTTGGCTTATTTGCCCGGCTAATGAGGCTTGGCTTAAATGTCTGGCTTCATGCTGCTCGCTTTAAATGCTTGGCCTAATTACCCGGCTGATGAGGCTTGGCTTAAATGTCTGGCTTCATGCTGCTCCGATTGAATGCTTGGCTTAATTGCCCGGCTGATTAGGCTTGGCTTAAGTGTCTGGCTTCATGCTGCTTGGATTAAATGCTTGGCTTAATTGCCTAGCTAATGAAGCTTGGCTTAAATGTCTGGCTTCATGCTGCTTGCTTTAAATGCTTGGCTTAATTGTCCGGCTAATGAGGCTTGGCTTAAATGTCGGGTTTCATGCTGCTTGCTTTAAATGCTTGGCTTAATTGCCTGGCTAATGAGGCTTGGCTTAAATGTCTGGCTTCATGCTTCTTGGATTGAATGCTTGGCTTAATTGCCTGGCTAATGAGGCTTGGCTTAAATGTCTGGCTTCATGCTTCTTGGATTGAATGCTTGGCTAAATTGCCTGGCTAATGAGGCTTGGCTTAAATGTCTGGCTTCATGCTGCTTGGATTGAACGCTTGGCTTAATTGCCCAGCTAATGAGGCTTGGCTTAAATGTCTGGTTTCATGCTGCTTGCTTTAAATGCTTGGCTTAATTGCCTGGCTAATGAGGCTTGGCCTAAATGTCTGGCTTCATGCTTCTTGGATTGAATGCTTGGCTTAATTGCCTGGCTAATGAGGCTTGGCTTAAATGTCTGGCTTCATGCTTCTTGGATTGAATGCTTGGCTAAATTGCCTGGCTAATGAGGCTTGGCTTAAATGTCTGGCTTCATGTTGCTTGCTTTAGATGCTTGGCTTAATTGCCCGGCTAATGAGGCTTGGCTTAAATGTCTGGCTTCATGCTTCTTGGATTGAATGCTTGGCTTAATTTCCCGGCTATTGAGGCTTGACTTAAATGTCTGGCTTCATGCTGCTCCGATTGAATGCTTGGCTTAATTGCCTGGCTAATGAGGCTTGGCTTAAATGTCTGGCTTCATGCTGCTTGCTTTAAATGCTTGGCTTAATGGCCCGGCTGATTAGGCTTGGCTTAAATGTCTGGCTTCATGCGTCTTATATTGAATGCTTGGCTTCATTGCCTGACGAATGAGGCTTGGCTTAAATGTGTGGCTTCATGCTGTTGGATTAAATGTTTGGCTTAATTGCCTGGCTAATGAGGCTTGGCTTAAATGTGTGGCTTCATGCTGCTCCGATTGAATGCTTGGCTTAATTGCCCAGCTAATGAGGCTTGGCTTAAATGTCTGGCTTCATGCTGCTTGCTTTAAATGATTGGCTTAATTGCCTGGCTAATGAGGCTTGGCTTAAATGTCTGACTTCATGCTGCTTATATTGAATGCTTGGCCTTATTGCCTGGCTAATGAGGCTTGGCTTAAATGTCTGGCTTCATGCTGTTGGATTAAATGCTTGGCTTAATTTCCTGGCTAATGAGGCTTGGCTTAAATGTCTGGCTTTGTGTTTCTTGGATTGAATGCTTGGCTTAATTGCCTGGCTGATGAGGCTTGGCTTAAATGTCTGGCTTCGTGCTTCTTGGATTGAATGCTCGGCTTAATTGCCCTGCTAATGAGGCTTGGCTTAAATGTCTGGCTTCATACTTCTTGGATTCAATTCTTGGGTTAATTGCCCGGCTAATGAGGCTTGGCTTAAATTTCTGGCTTCATGCTGCTCCGATTGAATGCTCGGCTTAATTGCCTGGCTGATGAGGCTTGGCTTAAATGCCTGGTTTCATGCTGCTTGGATTGAATGCTCGGCTTAATTGCCTGGTTGATGAGGCTTGGCTTAAATGTCTGGCTTCATGCTTCTTGGATTGAATGCTCGGCTTAATTGCCTGGCTGATTAGGCTTGGCTTAAATGTCTGGCTTCATGCTGCTTGTATTGAATGCTCGGCTTAATTGCCTGGCTAATGAGGCTTGGCTTAAATGTCTGGCTTCATGCTGCTATTATTGTATGCTTGGCTTAATTGCCTGGCTAATGAGGCTTTGCTTAAATGTCTAGCTTCATGCCTCTGGGAATGAACGCTTGGCTTAATTTCCCGGCTAATAAGGCTTGGCTTAAATGTCTGGCTTCATGTTTCTTGGATTAAATGCTTGGCTTAATTGCCTGGCTAATGAGGCTTGGCTTAAATGTGTGGCTTCATGCTGCTTGCTTTAAATGCTTGGCTTAATTGCCTGGCTAATGAGGTTTGGCTTAAATGTCTGGCTTCATGCTTCTTGGATTGAATGCTTGGCTTAATTGCCTGGCTAATGAGGCTTGGCTTAAAGGTCTGGCTTCATGCTTCTTGGATTGAATGCTCGGCTAAATTGCCTGGCTAATGAGGCTTGGCTTAAATGTCTGGCTTCATGCTGCTTGGATTGAACGCTTGGCTTAATTGCCTGGCTAATGAGGCTTGGCTTAAATGTGTGGCTTCATGCTTCTTGCTTTAAATGCTTGGCTTAATTGCCTGGCTAATGAGGCTTGGCTTAAATGTCTGGCTTCATGCTGCTTGCTTTAAATGCTTGGCTTAATTGCCTAGCTAATGAAGCTTGGCTTAAATGTCTGGCTTCATGCTTCTTGTATTGAATGCTTGGCTAAATTGCCTGGCTAATGAGGCTTGGCTTAAATGTCTGGCTTCATGCTTCTTGGATTGAACGCTTGGCTTAATTGCCTGGCTAATGAGGCTTGGCTTAAATGTCTGGCTTCATGCTTCTTGCTTTAAATGCATGGCTTAATTGCCTGGCTAATGAGGCTTGGCTTAAATGTCTGGCTTCATGCTGCTTGCTTTAAATGCTTGGCTTAATTGCTTGGCTAATGAAGCTTGGCTTAAAAGTGTGGCTTCATGCTGCTTGGATTAAATGCTTGCCTTAATTGCTTGGCTAATGAGGCTTGGCTTAAATATCTGGCTTCATGCTGCTAAGATTAAATGCTTGGCTTAATTGCCTGGCTAATGAGGCTTGACTTAAATGTCTGGCTTCATGCTGCTTGCTTTAAATGCTTGTCTTAATTGCCCGGCTAATGAGGCTTGGCTTAAATGTCTGGCTGCATGCTGCTTGGATTAAATGCTTGTCTTAATTGCCTGGCAGATGAGGCTTGGCTTAAATGTCTGGCTTCATGCTGCTTGCTTTAAATGCTTGGCTTAATTGCCTGGCTAATGAGGCTTGGCTTAAATGTCTGGCTTCATGCTGCTCGCTTTAAATGCCTTGTTTAATTGCCTGGCTAATGAGGTTTGGCTTGAATATCTGGCTTCATGCTTTTTGGATTGAATGCTTGGCTAAATTGCCTGGCTAATGAGACTTGGCTTAAATGTCTGGCTTCATGCTTCTTGGATTGAACGCTTGGCTTAATTGCCTGGCTAATGAGGCTTGGCTTAAATGTCTGGCTTCATGCTTCTTGCTTTAAATGCTTGGCTTAATTGCCTGGCTAATGAGGCTTGGCCTAAATGTCTGGCTTCATGCTGCTTGCTTTAAATGCCTGGTTTAATTGCCTGGCTAATGAAGCTTGGCTTAAATGTCTGGCTTCATGCTTCTTGGATTGAATGCTTGGCTAAATTGCCTGGCTAATGAGGCTTGGCTTAAATGTCTGGCTTCATGCTTCTTGGATTGAACGCTTGGCTTAATTGCCTGGCTAATGAGGCTTGGCTTAAATGTCTGGCTTCATGCTTCTTCCTTTAAATGCTTGGCTTAATTGCCTGGCTAATGAGGCTTGGCTTAAATGTCTGGCTTCATGCTGCTTGCTTTAAATGCTTGGCTTAATTGCTTGGCTAATGAAGCTTGGCTTAAAAGTCTGGCTTCATGCTGCTTGGATTAAATGCTTGCCTTAATTGCTTGGCTAATGAGGCTTGGCTTAAATATCTGGCTTCATGCTGCTAGGATTAAATGCTTGGCTTAATTGCCTGGCTAATGAGGCTTGACTTAAATGTCTGGCTTCATGCTGCTTGCTTTAAATGCTTGTCTTAATTGCCCGGCTAATGAGGCTTGGTTTAAATATCTGGCTTCATGCTGCTAGGATTAAATGCTTGGCTTAATTGCCTGGCTAATGAGGCTTGACTTAAATGTCTGGCTTCATGCTGCTTGCTTTAAATGCTTGTCTTAATTGCCCGGCTAATGAGGCTTGGCTTAAATGTCTGGCTGCATGCTGCTTGGATTAAATGCTTGGCTTAATTGCCTGGCAAATGAGGCTTGGCTTAAATGTCTGGCTTCATGCTGCTTGCTTTAAATGCTTGGCTTAATTGCCTGGCTAATGAGGCTTGGCTTAAATGTCTGGCTTCATGCTGCTCGCTTTAAATGCTTGGATTAATTACCCGGCTAATGAGGCTTGGCTTAAATGTCTGGATTCATGCTGCTCCGATTGAATGCTTGGCTTAATTGCCCGGCCGATTAGGCTTGGCTTAAATGTCTGGCTTCATGCTGCTTGGATTAAATGCTCGGCTTAATTGCCTGGCTAATGAGGCTTGGCTTGAATGTCTGGCTTCATGCTGCTTGCTTTAAATGCTTGGCTTAATTGTCCGGCTAATGAGGCTTGGCTTAAATGTCTGGTTTCATTCTGCTTGCTTTAAATGCTTGGCTTAATTGCCTGGCTAATGAGGCTTGGCTTAAATGTCTGGCTTCATGCTGCTCGCTTTGAATGCTTGGTTTAATTGCCTTCCTAATGAGGCTTGGCTTAAACGTCTGGCTTCATGCTGCTCGCTTTAAATGCTTGGCTTAATTGCCTGGCTAATGAGGCTTGGCTTAAATGTCTGGCTTCATGCTGCTCCCTTTAAATGCTTGGCTTAATTGCCCGGCTAATGAGGCTTGGCTTGAATATCTGGCTTCATGATGCTCCGATTGAATGCTTGGCTTAATTGCCCGGCTGATTAGGCTTGGCTTAAATGTCTGGCTTCATGCTGCTTGGATTAAATGCTTGGCTTAATTGCCTGGCTAATGAGGCTTGGCTTGAATGTCTGGCTTCATGCTGCTTGGATTGAACGCTTGGCTTAATTTCCCAGCTAATGAGGCTTGGCTTAAATGTTTGGCTTCATGCTTCTTGGATTAAATGCTTGGCTTAATTGCCCGGCTAATGAGGCTTGGCTTAAATGTCTGGCTTCATGCTTTTTGGATTGAATGCTTGGCTTAATTGCCTGACTAATGAGGCTTGGCTTAAATGTCTGGCTTCATGCTGCTCCGATTGAATGTTTGGCTTAATTGCCTGGCTAATGAGGCTTGGCTTAAATGTCTGGCTTCATGCTGCTTGCTTTAAATGCTTGGCTTAATTGCCTGGCTAATGAGGCTTGGCTTAAATGTCTGGCTTCATGCTGCTTATATTGAATGCTTGGCTTAATTGCCTGGCTAATGAGGCTTGGCTTAAATGTCTGGCTTCATGCTGTTGGATTAAATGCTTGGCTTAATTGCTTGGCTAATGAGGCTTGGCTTAAATGTCTGGCTTCATGCTGCTTGGATTAAATGCTTGGCTTAATTGCCCAGCTAATGAGGCTTGACTTAAATGTCTGGCTTCCTGCTTCTTGGATTGAATGCTTGGCTTAATTGCCTGGCTTATGAGGCTTGGCTTAAATGTCTGGCTTCATGCTTCTTGGATTGAATGCTCGGCTTAATTGCCTGGCTAATGAGGCTTGGCTTAAATGTGTGGCTTCATGCTGCTCCGATTGAATGCTTGGCTTAATTGCCCAGCTAATGAGGCTTGGCTTAAATGTCTGGCTTCATGCTGCTTGCTTTAAATGCTTGGCTTAATTGTCTGGCTAATGAGGCTTGGCTTAAATGTCTGGCTTCATGCTGCTTATATTGAATGCTTGGCTTAATTGCCTGGCTAATGAGGCTTGGCTTAAATGTCTGGCTTCATGCTGTTGGATTAAATGCTTGGCTTAATTGCTTGGCTAATGAGGCTTGGCTTAAATGTCTGGCTTCGTGTTTCTTGGATTGAATGCTTGGCATAATTGCCTGGCTGATGAGGCTTGGCTTAAATGTCTGGCTTTGTGCTTTTTGGATTGAATGCTTGGCTTAATTGCCTGGCTAATGAGGCTTGGCTTAAATGTCTGGCTTCATACTTCATGGATTCAATTCTTGGCTTAATTGCCCGGCTAATGAGGCTTGGCTCAAATTTCTGGCTTCATTCTGCTCGCTTTAAATGCTTGGTTTAATTGCCCAGCTAATGAGGCTTGTCTTAAATGTCTGGCTTCATGCTGCTATTATTGAATTCTTGGCTTAATTGCCTGGCTAATGAGGCTTGGTTTTAATGTCTGGCTTCATGCTGCTCGCTTTAAATGCTTGGCTTATCTGCCCGGCTAATGAGGCTTGGCTTAAATGTCTGGCTTCATGCTGCTCGCTTTAAATGCTTGGCCTAATTGCCCGGCTGATGAGGCTTGGCTTAAATGTCTGGCTTCATGCTGCTCCGATTGAATGCTTGGCTTAATTGCCCGGCTGATTAGGCTTGGCTTAAGTGTCTGGCTTCATGCTGCTTGGATTAAATGCTTGGCTTAATTGCCTAGCTAATGAGGCTTGGCTTAAATGTCTGGCTTCATGCTGCTTGCTTTAAATGCTTGGCTTAATTGTCCGGCTAATGAGGCTTGGCTTAAATGTCTGGTTTCATGCTGCTTGTTTTAAATGCTTGGCTTAATTGCCTGGCTAATGAGGCTTAGCTTAAATGTCTGGCTTCATGCTTCTTGGATTGAATGCTTGGCTTAATTGCCTGGCTAATGAGGCTTGGCTTAAATGTCTGGCTTCATGCTTCTTGGATTGAATGCTTGGCTAAATTGCCTGGCTAATGAGGCTTGGCTTAAATGTCTGGCTTCATGCTGCTTGGATTGAACGCTTGGCTTAATTGCCCAGCTAATGAGGCTTGGCTTAAATGTCTGGTTTCATGCTGCTTGCTTTAAATGCTTGGCTTAATTGCCTGGCTAATGAGGCTTGGCCTAAATGTCTGGCTTCATGCTTCTTGGATTGAATGCTCGGCTTAATTGCCTGGCTAATGAGGCTTGGCTTAAATGTCTGGCTTCATGCTTCTTGGATTGAATGCTTGGCTAAATTGCCTGGCTAATGAGGCTTGGCTTAAATGTCGGGCTTCATGTTGCTTGCTTTAGCTGCTTGGCTTAATTGCCCGGCTAATGAGGCTTGGCTTAAATGTCTGGCTTCATGCTTCTTGGATTGAATGCTTGGCTTAATTTCCCGGCTATTGAGGCTTGGCTTAAATGTCTGGCTTCATGCTGCTCCGATTGAATGCTTGGCTTAATTGCCTGGCTAATGAGGCTTGGCTTAAATGTCTGGCTTCATGCTGCTTGCTTTAAATGCTTGGCTTAATTGCCCGGATGATTAGGCTTGGCTTAAATGTCTGGCTTCATGCGTCTTATATTGAATGCTTGGCTTAATTGCCTGACTAATGAGGCTTGGCTTAAATGTCTGGCTTCATGCTGTTGGATTAAATGTTTGGCTTAATTGCCTGGCTAATGAGGCTTGGCTTAAATGTGTGGCTTCATGCTGCTCCGATTGAATGCTTGGCTTAATTGCCCAGCTAATGAGGCTTGGCTTAAATGTCTGGCTTCATGGTGCTTGCTTTAAATGATTGGCTTAATTGCCTGGCTAATGAGGCTTGGCTTAAATGTCTGACTTCATGCTGCTTATATTGAATGATTGGCTTAATTGCCTGGCTAATGAGGCTTGGCTTAAATGTCTGGCTTCATGCTGTTGGATTAAATGATTGGCTTAATTGCCCGGCTAATGAGGCTTGGCTTAAATGTCTGGCTTTGTGTTTCTTGGATTGAATGCTTGGCTTAATTGCCTGGCTGATGAGGCTTGGCTTAAATGTCTGGCTTCGTGCTTCTTGGATTGAATGCTTGGCTTAATTGCCCGGCTAATGAGGCTTGGCTTAAATGTCTGGCTTCATACTTCTTGGATTCAATTCTTGGCTTAATTGCCCGGCTAATGAGGCTTGGCTTAAATTTCTGGCTTCATGCTGCTCCGATTGAATGCTCGGCTTAATTGCCTGGCTGATGAGGCTTGGCTTAAATGTCTGGTTTCATGCTGCTTGGATTGAATGCTCGGCTTAATTGCCTGGTTGATGAGGCTTGGCTTAAATGTCTGGCTTCATGCTTCTTGGATTGAATGCTCGGCTTAATTGCCTGGCTGATTAGGCTTGGCTTAAATCTCTGGCTTCATGCTGCTTGTATTGAATGCTCGGCTTAATTGCCTGGCTAATGAGGCTTGGCTTAAATGTCTGGCTTCATGTTGCTATTATTGTATGCTTGGCTTAATTGCCTGGCTAATGAGGCTTTGCTTAAATGTCTAGCTTCATGCCTCTGGGAATGAACGCTTGGCTTAATTTCCCGGCTAATAAGGCTTGGCTTAAATGTCTGGCTTCATGCTTCTTGGATTAAATGCTTGGCTTAACTGCCTGGCTAATGAGGCTTGGCTTAAATGTCCGGCTTCATGCTGCTTGCTTAAAATGCTTGGCTTAATTGCCTGGCTAATGAGGTTTGGCTTAAATGTCTGGCTTCATACTTCTTGGATTGAATGCTTGGCTTAATTGCCTGGCTAATGAGGCTTGGCTTAAATGTCTGGCTTCATGCTTCTTGGATTGAATGCTTGGCTAAATTGCCTGGCTAATGAGGCTTGGCTTAAATGTCTGGCTTCATGCTGCTTGGATTGAACGCTTGGCTTAATTGCCCAGCTAATGAGGCTTGGCTTAAATGTCTGGTTTCATGCTGCTTGCTTTAAATGCTTGGCTTAATTGCCTGGCTAATGAGGCTTGGCCTAAATGTCTGGCTTCATGCTTCTTTGATTGAATGCTTGGCTTAATTGCCTGGCTAATGAGGCTTGGCTTAAATGTCTGGCTTCATGCTTCTTGGATTGAATGCTTGGCTAAATTTCCTGGCTAATGAGGCTTGGCTTAAATGTCTGGCTTCATGTTGCTTGCTTTAGATG
The DNA here is from genome assembly GCF_036898095.1 of Palaemon carinicauda. Taxonomy (NCBI): domain Eukaryota; kingdom Metazoa; phylum Arthropoda; class Malacostraca; order Decapoda; family Palaemonidae; genus Palaemon; species Palaemon carinicauda. The sequence continues at coordinate 11,265,738 of NC_090742.1, forward strand.
CTTGGCTTAATTGCCCGGCTAATGAGGCTTGGCTTAAATGTCTGGCTTCATGCTTCTTGGATTGAATGCTTGGCTTAATTGCCCGGCTATTGAGGCATGGCTTAAATGTCTGGCTTCATGCTGCTCCGATTGAATGCTTGGCTTAATTGCCTGGCTAATGAGGCTTGGCTTAAATGTCTGGCTTCATGCTGCTTGCTTTAAATGCTTGGCTTAATTGCCCGGCTGATTAGGCTTGGCTTAAATGTCTGGCTTCATGCGTCTTATATTGAATGCTTGGCTTAATTGCCTGACTAATGAGGCTTGGCTTAAATGTCTGGCTTCATGCTGTTGGATTAAATGTTTGGCTTAATTGCCTGGCTAATGAGGCTTGGCTTAAATGTGTGGCTTCATGCTGCTCCGATTGAATGCTTGGCTTAATTGCCCAGCTAATGAGGCTTGGCTTGAATGTTTGGCTTCATGCTGCTTGCTTTAAATGATTGGCTTAATTGCCTGGCTAATGAGGCTTGGCTTAAATGTCTGACTTCATGCTGCTTATATTGAATGCTTGGCTTAATTGCCCAGCTAATGAGGCTTGGCTTAAATGTCTGGCTTCATGCTGTTGGATTAAATGCTTGGCTTAATTGCCGGGCTAATGAGGCTTGGCTTAAATGTCTGGCTTTGTGTTTCTTGGATTGAATGCTTGGCTTAATTGCCTGGCTGATGAGGCTTGGCTTAAATGTCTGGCTTCGTGCTTCTTGGATTGAATGCTTGGCTTAATTGCCCGGCTAATGAGGCTTGGCTTAAATGTCTGGCTTCATACTTTTTGGATTCAATTCTTGGCTTAATTGCCCGGCTAATGAGGCTTGGCTTAAATTTCTGGCTTCATGCTGCTCCGATTGAATGCTCGGCTTAATTGCCTGGCTGATGAGGCTTGGCTTAAATGTCTGGTTTCATGCTGCTTGGATTGAATGCTCGGCTTAATTGCCTGGCTGATGAGGCTTGGCCTAAATGTCTGGCTTCATGCTTCTTGGATTGAATGCTCGGCTTAATTGCCTGGCTGATTAGGCTTGGCTTAAATGTCTGGCTTCATGCTGCTTGTATTGAATGCTCGGCTTAAATGCCTGGCTAATGAGGCTTGGCTTAAATGTCTGGCTTCATGCTGCTATTATTGTATGCTTGGCTTAATTGCCTGGCTAATGAGGCTTTGCTTAAATGTCTAGCTTCATGCCTCTGGGAATGAACGCTTGGCTTAATTGCCCGGCTAATAAGGCTTGGCTTAAATGTCTGGCTTCATGCTTCTTGGATTAAATGCTTGGCTTAATTGCCTGGCTAATGAGGCTTGGCTTAAATGTCTGGCTTCATGCTGCTTGCTTTAAATGCTTGGCTTAATTGCCTGGCTAATGAGGCTTGGCTTAAATGTCTGGCTTCATGCTGCTTGCTTTAAATGCTTGGCTTAATTGCCTGGCTAATGAGGCTTGGCTTAAATGTCTGGCTTCATGCTGCTTGGATTGAATGCTCGGCAGAAGGAAGAAGCCTGGCTGATTCTATTATGCTATGTCCCTTGATGCAGGTGTACAGGACCTCTGTCAAGCAGTCATTCTCGCCCCCCCTGCTCCTTCTTTTTTTCGATGTCTCACAGGATGTAGATACAGGAGAGGGGGTTCCCAGCCCCCTCGTCCCGTCCCTTTTAGTCGCTTCTTACGACGCGTAGGGATAACGTTAGCGCTATTCTAATTGTATATATATATATATATATATATTGTATATATATGTATGTATATATACGTATATATATGTGTATGTATATATATATATATATATATATATATATATATATATATATGATAAATTTTGCACATTTTTTAACGTGTTTTTCATATTCAAATAAGCCATATATATTTTTGTTATATTAATGTCTGGATTCTCTTAACGACCTCGGGATCAGAGCCCCAGGCGAAATCACACAAAGACAAGAGCTTGGCTCCGGCCGGGAATCGAACCCTGGTCGGCAAGCTTATATAGACAGTGACTAACCCATTCGGCCACGAAGGAAGATAAAAGTTAATGACAATTCTACTATACTTATACCTGTCGAATTCAGGTATTTTGTACTTAGAATTGAAATCAACCCATCTTCACCATCGTAGCTAATTGGTAGTTTGTTACTTGGCATTCAATTAATGATAAATTTTGCACATTTTTACGTGTTTTTCATATTCAAATAAGCCATATATATTTTTGATATATTAATGTCTGGATTCTCTTAACGACCTCGGGATCAGAGCCCCAGGCGAAATCACACAAAGACAAGAGCTTGGCTCCGGCCGGGAATCGAACCCTGGTCGGCAAGCTTATATAGACAGTGACTAACCCATTCGGCCACGAAGGAAGATAAAAGTTAATGACAATTCTACTATACTTATACCTGTCGAATTCAGGTATTTTGTACTTAGAATTGAAATCAACCCATCTTCACCATCGTAGCTAATTGGTAGTTTGTTACTTGGCATTCAATTAATGATAAATTTTGCACATTTTTACGTGTTTTTCATATTCAAATAAGCCATATATATTTTTGATATATTAATGTCTGGATTCTCTTAACGACCTCGGGATCAGAGCCCCAGGCGAAATCACACAAAGACAAGAGCTTGGCTCCGGCCGGGAATCGAACCCTGGTCGGCAAGCTTATATAGACAGTGACTAACCCATTCGGCCACGAAGGAAGATAAAAGTTAATGACAATTCTACTATACTTATACCTGTCGAATTCAGGTATTTTGTACTTGGAATTGAAATCAACCCATCTTCACCATCGTAGCTAATTGGTAGTTTGTTACTTGGCATTCAATTAATGATAAATTTTGCACATTTTTACGTGTTTTTCATATTCAAATAAGCCATATATATTTTTGATATATTAATGTCTGGATTCTCTTAACGACCTCGGGATCAGAGCCCCAGGCGAAATCACACAAAGACAAGAGCTTGGCTCCGGCCGGGAATCGAACCCTGGTCGGCAAGCTTATATAGACAGTGACTAACCCATTCGGCCACGAAGGAAGATAAAAGTTAATGACAATTCTACTATACTTATACCTGTCGAATTCAGGTATTTTGTACTTAGAATTGAAATCAACCCATCTTCACCATCGTAGCTAATTGGTAGTTTGTTACTTGGCATTCAATTAATGATAAATTTTGCACATTTTTACGTGTTTTTCATATTCAAATAAGCCATATATATTTTTGATATATTAATGTCTGGATTCTCTTAACGACCTCGGGATCAGAGCCCCAGGCGAAATCACACAAAGACAAGAGCTTGGCTCCGGCCGGGAATCGAACCCTGGTCGGCAAGCTTATATAGACAGTGACTAACCCATTCGGCCACGAAGGAAGATAAAAGTTAATGATAATTCTACTATACTTATACCTGTCGAATTCAGGTATATATATATATATACATATACATATATATGTATATATATATATGTATATGTATATATGTATATGTTTATATATATGTATATATATACATATATATATATATATATATATATATATATATATATATATATATATATATATATATATATATATATATATATATATATATATAACGGATTTTGAGCGATAGAGGGGGAAGGGACAAAAGAGGGTCCTACCAACCCTGCTTTAGTGACGGATCACCTGCAGCCAAGAAACTCATCTTAGCCTAAGGGAGATCCAAGGGGGGAAGCCAGCAATACTTGCCAGCTCCCAGAGCACCAAAGCAAGGAAGGTGTTGCTACTCCCAGGGAAAGAAACTTATCCTCCCCCGAGAACAGCAACAAGGACTAGTCTGGTAGATCACAAAAGAAGGAATCATCTCGTACAGAAACCTTCGGTAGTGACCTAAGGAGGCTAAGCCTCCTATGTCTGTGTCAGGCCAGCGAGGGAGACTCTACCCCAAGCCAGACAAACACAGACTCAGACTAAAAAACTCTGTTGTTCTGTCCCTCTTTGAACCAGACTTACTGGAACAGGAAGGTACAGTAACACCCCAGTATAGTTTTATCGATAATTAATTCAGATAAACCACTTAGGGATAAGGCCAAGGCTTAAACAGAGGGAAAGGGATTGCATACCTTCTCCGAAGAAAAGAAAGCAACCAGGGAGTATGAGAAAGTATACTAAGGCTCCATAAGCAACTTAGCCTAGGCACCAAGAGAATCGATTACCTAAATCACCGAAACTCACTCGTATACTATCTTGGAAATATTCCACATAAGCTTAAATGTATAAAACATAGCCTAAAGCTTCAATAAAATTTTAATACACTCGGAAAAACCAAAATCATGCATGAAGTACTAGGACCAAACGACTAGGCTACATAGCCTAGCGTAGGCCAGAATTGGCGAATACTTCGCCAAAATAATACTAAAGCACGAAAGGAAATCCTATGTAACGCTAAATAGCTAAAATTTATTAAAGCAAAACAACCAGGAATGTCGCTCTGACTAACTAAACTTATACTTAGCGAGCGACAGCGTCCATGACGCCTCCGGTAGGCTACGGCTCTTGTAACAAAGATTAAACCTATTAATCACTTAAAAAATTACCAAGAGCCTACATTTATACATAAAAGACATGGTACTCAACTTATCAGAGGCCGACGAAGTTGGAGAAGCCATGAAAAGTAGAATAAATCCAAGATTTGCGAGAAACACAGATAAAAACACCGAGTTGTTAAGCTACGCAAAAAGGAATACAGATGGCGCCAGGATTGGCGCCAGGCACGCTTACGAAACGGGAGATAGGGAGCCTTGGGAGCAGCCTCCCCTTTTTCTTTCCCGATTTCGTTTCTTGCCAATTGCCCCCTGCAATACGTAATCTCTGTTCGGGGTGCAGATTGCCATGTGGCGTGTTAAGAATACGTCCTCTGATATGTCGCGATATCCCTTTCACGAGGGATATTCGCTCCAGGAGTTAGAATTCTGGTACCTTAAGGTAAATTCTCTGGGAATATCGCCATAGTTGTAATATACCCTAGGAAGCTACCCTATAGGAACTTCCATCAGGACGACATGGCTTGAGCCCAAATATATATATATATATATATATATATATATATATATATATATATATATATATGTATATCTATATAAATTATGTATATTTAGGCGTTGAAATTCAAATTATTAATGCATTAAATGCAGCTTTGATCATGGTTAAATTTCCTCCCACCAACCCACTAAAATTATCCAAATACATTTCACATTTTATGAAAATTAATTGCGGTGTTCGATTTATATGCGTAATATGTTACCGGGAAACCATTTTAAATGGCGATGATGGATGGTATAATTTCTCTCAATAACTGCCAATAATTCATGTGAAATTAAATATATAAAAGTATTTCATTAACCTTTTTTTTAGTTTAGTTTATGCTTACTTACTTGTTTATATTGATTTTCCAATGTTTCGTTATTCAAGAAGTATTTCATTAACCTTTTCTTTTTTTATTTCACGGTTACTTACTTGCTTATATTAATTTTTAGGTCTTTCTTCATTTAAGAAGTGTACTTCTGACTTATATTGCAATGATTTCGGTTGTATATTGTGTTCATTTCACCTTGTTTATCTTCGGGACGGGGCTACGAAAGGCCTCATATTTACCAAATCCAAAGGCCTATAATTCAAAACGATTAATGATACCTTTCCATGAATTTGAAAGCATGAAAGTGTAGGTAGAGATGGCAGAGGTAGTTGGTATAGCTAACCGCAGGAACTCTCCGCGCAGTAAGGGTGTGGGTTGGAGCACTACGTCGGAGCGAGGTGTTCCAGGAATTCCTCTGTCCAACTGTACAACTAAGCTTGAATGTAATATGTAATGTGTTGCAGAAAACGGCTTGTATCTACTTTGAAATACTTCCACCGTTCTTCACAAATACAGGTACAGTTGGCTTCATTAATTCCTGTACGCTTCACGGGAAGCTAAGAAGACGTCTGCCAGCTGTACAGTGCAGCTGGTAACGCTGTGTTTAGCAAAAGAGATTGAGAGCAACGCTGCCTGTAAAACAAATTCGCTGAGCTTGTATACAAGTGCTCAAAAGTATTTTTATTAATTTCTCGAAACGCTGTCAAGCAAATAATATTTTTTTACTATATATCACTTCCTAGAATTAATGAGAAAAATCCTTTTGATGGTGTGTTTACAACCTCAACGACTTTGCCTTAGAAGTAGCCTTACCAACGGTTTCTCCTTTGCTAAACACGGCGTTGCCTGCTACAATTTACGGATACAGCTGCTCTCTGGCTTCTCCATTTTCCCCCGAAATGTTCCGGAATTAATGAAGCCAACTGTTCGCTCTCACTGTTTTTCCCCTCTCAACCCTTTTGTTATACCTTTATACTTATCTAATGAAAATTCTACAATGCACTTTCACTGTAATATAAAGAATATTAAAACCATATAAATTTACCTTTAACTCATTCCTATCATCCACTTTTTTCGAGAATAATGGCTCTTCTAGATATATATCATAGACCCTGCGCAACCAACCAAACTCGTCGCAGAGATTCCTGGCGAAATAAACCCCACCCCCTG
>NC_090742.1:11285486-11290486 GCF_036898095.1 Palaemon carinicauda
CTCTCTCTCTCTCTCTCTCTCTCTCTCTCTCTCTCTCTCAGTCGTATTCCATTCATTTTTCCAAAAACCAGGTCATCAGTTGAATATGACAAAATAAACACGGTCATGAATACAAACCATTAAGTTTAATTTTCTATTTCATATTTACTTCCATTATAGAATATAAAGTCAATGAAAAACACGAACAGGTAATTATACTTGAATAAAACTATCAATTAAACAAATAAGGTCAACCTTGTTTAAGGCCATCCTATTAACGTTTTGCCAACGCCAATGATATAAATATATTTGAAATGTATTTTCCATCCGATTAACGTTAAATATACTCGAGACTAATATATTTTGAAATACATTTCAGAGCGTTAACAATTCAAGCGGATATATTTGTAATATGAAAAAATCATTTAACAGTTTTAGATGAGGTCGAATAAACTTTTTATATTCAACGTTTGTGCAACAATATATTAGAGGAATCTTATTATTATTATTATTATTATTATTATTATTATTATTAATAGCCAAGCTACAACCCTAGGTGAAAAAGTATGATACTATAAGCCACAAAGGATCCAACAGGGAAAATAGCCCATTGAGGAAGGGTAATACTGAAAATAAAGTACAAGAGAAGTAATTAACAATTCAAATAAAATATTCCAAGAACAATAACAACATTAAAATACGATTTAATATTTGGAAAGGTTGATTGAAAATCATTTTTTTTTTCCTCAGAAGCGAACAGAACTGTCGCAAAACAGATTAATTATGCCTTATCATGATAGAAAAATATAGTTGGAAAAAAATCTACCTTCCTTTCAAAGCTGCTGGGCATTTCTTGAAAGCGTTCTCTCTCTCTCTCTCTCTCTCTCTCTCTCTCTCTCTCTCTCTCTCTCTCTCTCTCTCTCTCTCTCTCTCTCTTTTGGGTTAAAATAAAACAGTTAAACAACTCAACTATATTCAAATATCTATTTTATTGCTATTAGCACTAATAAAAAGTATACTCTCTCTCTCTCTCTCTCTCTCTCTCTCTCTCTCTCTCTCTCTCTCTCATCTCTCTCCTCTCTCTCTCTCTCTCTCTCATTTGGCTAAAATACAACAGTTGAACAACTCAACAATCTTCAAATATCTAATATTTTGCCATTAACACTATAAAAGTATCTCTCTCTCTCTCTCTCTCCTCTCTCTCTCTCTCTCTCTCTCTCTCTCTCTCTCCTCTCTCTCTCTCTCTCTCTCTGCTATTTGGAGGTCACATTGTTACTTATTCTGTTTGCATTAGATAGTTTTCTTATATTGTTTATTTTCCCCGTCTTTCTATCTTTATTTATTTACTGATTTATTGATTCATTTATATTCAATTTCCTATCTTGGTGTTGGAATGAGAAAGGGTGTCCTTTGGCTCTTTAAGGTTTCATTCATTTTTTAAAAAGCGTTTTCGATACATATGTCTCGACTGTTTTCCATAAAGGCTTATGATAATTAGGGGGTAAACATTCCATATGATGGCCATACCCAATAAGTTTCAACCACACTCATCAATCAATCATTTATGTAGCATTCCTTTTTATCCTCTGCAATATGTAATTGAAATGGACAGATAACTGTTTTCCTTATTTCGGGATCTTTTCACTGTTTCCCCCTGCTTTTGGGATTTTCCCCTGTTTTTAGGGGATGTTTTCAATGTTTTCCTTACTTTAGGGGAAGTTTACCTTGTTTTCCCTGCAATAGAGATATTTTTCATTGCTTTTAGGGGGGTGTTTTGCATAATTATATTTCCTGCTTTAGGGATGTTTTCCCCCGGTTTTTGTGGAAGAAGTTTCCCTGGTTTTCGCAATGTTCTCCCCTGCTTATGAGGATGCTTTCCTTGTTTTGGGCAATGTTTTCCCTGCTTATGGGAATTTTTTTTCCTTGTTTTTGGCAATATTTCTCCCGCTTCTTCGATGTTTTCAACCGTTTTGAATCAAATTTCGTTATCCATCCGAAAAATATCCGACCCTAAAAAGAATTCCCTCCCCAAAACCCAATATCCCAACGCACCTTCCTTCCTTCCTCGTAAGCACTGCCAATCACTTTCCCCTAAAGTAAAGTTACAAAGGCCTTTAATAAGCCTTGAATTTCCTCAGGTTCCTCCGTCGGACTCCGCGAACAGCGAAATCCCCGTCACTGATTAGGTATACCGCATGATAATATCTCGCTAATTATTACCTGTTGGGAAATTCAGGTGGAAAATTTCGCTCAATTCTTCCCATTTTGTTACTCATTAGTTCAAATGTAATGAAAATTTCGTTAATTCATGAGCTAATTAATTCGCGATTTACTTCCGGGAAACTAAAGTCAAAATGTTCTCTTGCTTGAAGGTACACTCGGGCACGCTGTTCTATCTTATTTCTTCTCTCTCTCTCTCTCTCTCTCTCTCCTCTCTCTCTCTCTCTCACTCTCTCTCTCTCTCTCTCTCTCTCTCTCTCTCTCTCACTCCTGTTTATTTTTGGAAGTTTTTATAGTTTATGTATGAAAGATCCAATTGTTGTTACTGTTCTTAATATATTTCATTTTGATTGTTTATTACTTCTCTTATAGTTTTTTTTTTTTTTTTTTTTAATTTCCTTGTTTCCTTTCCTCACTGGGATATTATCATGAATTGTTTTGAGACAATCGAGGTTAGCTTTATTGTTATGTAAGAAAGACTTTAACGTGTGAATTGTTTTGAGACAAATCGAATTATCTTTATTGTATGTAAGAAATAACATTAACGTGAATTGTTCTGAGATAACCGAGTTATTTTTATTGTCTGTAATGACAGACATTAACATGAATTGTTTTGAGACAATCGAGTTATCTTTATTGTCAGTAAGGAAGACACAAATTTGAATTGTTTTGAGACAATCGAGTTATCTTTATTGTATGTAAGAACGACATTAAACGTGAATTGTTTTGAGACAATCGAGTTATTTTTATTGTCTGTATGGCAGACATTAACATGAATTGTTTTGAGACAATCGAGTTATCTTTATTGTCTGTAAGAAAGACATAAATTTGAATTGTTTTGAGACAATCGAGTTATTTTTTTTTTTTTGGGGGGGGGGTCTGTATGACAGACGTTAGCGTGAATTGTTTTGAGACAATCATGCAATCTTTATTGTCTGAAAGGCAGCCATTAACGTGAATTGTTTTGAGACAATCGAGTTATTTTTTTTTTTTTTTTTGGTCTGTATGACAGACGTTAACGTGAATTGTTTTGAGACAATCATGCAATCTTTTTTGTCTGAAAGGCAGCCATTAACGTGAATTGTTTTGAGATAATAGAGTTATCTTTATTGTCTGTAAGACAGACACATTAACGTGAATTGTTTTGAGACACCGAGTTATCTTTATTTTCTGTAAGACAGACATAAACGAGAATTGTTTTGAGACAATCGAGTTATGTTTATTATCTGTATGACATACATTAACATGATTTGTTTTGAGACAATCGTCCAACTCAGGATTTTTTCCTAACTGCTAAGGTCTGCTACTTGCAAGACAGAGCTTTGAAATAAAACATAATCTCTCATATCAGGTATTCGGGGAAGCGTAATTTTGCTTTCGCAGAAACTAAAACTTAAACATGAATAGTTAATCATATTATAGTAACTATAATCTAAATGTTATAATAGCAATTTAAGACTTTTAAAAAACGAAAAAAAAAAAAATTACATGATGAGGAAAGCTTACGTCATCAAAAAGTCCATGTGCTCTTCAAAATTTGAAATAGTTGTGGTGGCCTGGTGGTGGCGTTCTTGCCTGGTGATTCGCAGATTGGCAAACTCGTTAGTTCCTTTGGTCACTGCAACCTCACCATCCTTGAGACCTAACGATAAGGGGTTTGGGGCGCCTATAGGTCTATCTGCAGAGTCATCAGCAGCCATTGCCTGACCCTCCTTGTTCCTAGCTTGGGTGGAGAGGAGGTTTGGTCGCTGATCATATGTAATATGGTCAGTCTCTAGGGCATCGTTCTCGTTGATAGGGCAATGTCACTGTCCCTTGCCTCTGCCATTCGTGAGCGGTCTTTAAACTTTTAAACGTCTTTTCAGTTACTTGCGAAGATCTTTCACCACTCAAGAAATACCGAAAGAAAATAAAAATAAACAATCTTTTTGGGAATAGCCAGAGAATAAGGAAACATCAGAGCAGTAAATTCTATTTACAGTGTTAAAAATATTTTTAATTTTAATCGGAAATTCTCCGTAAAAATACACTGTTCTTAGCCGTATTTCAGTAAAATACGGGAGACCGTAATTTTTACCCTACATTATTATTATATTTTACGGGTTAATGGCCGTAATATCAGTCCTTTAAGTCAAGAAATCTGTTTTTGAAAACGATAAATGCCTGGCAACATTTATACCAGGATTTTTAGTTTTCTTACGATAAATTTTTAACAGTGACAGAGTCCTCTTCTTCGATAGTTTTCTAAATATAAAGAAACACTTTTCCTCTGCAATAATATTCTATACTATAGTCAATTCATTTTAGTGAGGCAGATTTGCACCGACTCGCAACGTTTGCCCTTTTAGCTCGTAAAGAGTTTCCTGATCGCTGATTGGTTGGACAAGAATATTCTAACCAATCAGATAGCAGGAAACTTTTCCGAGCTAAAAGGGTACCGCAGTGAGTCCGTGCAAATGCGCCTCATTAAAAAAAAAAATGAGTATAGGTACTTCACTGCCTCAGTTTGAAAGAATGTTCTTTCTTGACGTGGGAGAAGAAGACAAAGGATATAAATCTGTATTATGACCCCAAAATTGTTATATTCATCTTTTGTGAGTCATGCCACAGGGACCTTCCTGGTGAGGTCTTCATAAATCCAGGTTAAATTTACATGCATGCGAGAGTTGTGATACATAAGAATGTCCTCGGGGATATGAGATTAACTCTCTCTCTCTCTCTCTCTCTCTCTCTCTCTCTCTCTCTCTCTCTCTCTCTCTCTCTCTCTCTCATGTTTGTAGACAGGTACACTTGGACTGGAC